>NC_030430.2:10160226-10190226 GCF_001660625.3 Ictalurus punctatus | reverse complement strand
GGCAGTAGTCAATTTGCTTAGCTTACCTTAGGATCTTAGCGGGTTTAAAGCAATAAATAAATAAATATTAATTAATAATGAAACACTCACTTTTTGTTGCAGTCGAGCAAAATCCCAGTGTAGCTCCTATCTTGAGTGAAGAGTCAGGCTTGTCGCTGCTTCGGCGCCCAGGAATGAGCAGCACCAAGCCAGACACTTCACCCAGGAAGCACAGAGGCCATGGCCGAAGAGCTGCGGTTCTGGCTCCCAGTCACCATCGAACATCTAGTGAATGGCATCCTCATGGTGACTCTGGGATAGGCGCTACACAGGGATTTTGCTCAATTGCAACAAAAAGTGAGGGCGTTTCATTATTATTTTACTTTAAATGTGCTAAGGCCATAAACTAAGCTAATTAGTGTTTTGCTTTTGCCGCAGGTAGATGGTCAAGCACACACCGCTTCTCCTTCATTTTGTAGGATATGATGCATATATACAGTACACTGGTGAATTGTACATAATTGTACATCCTCTCCCTCCAGAATGTTTAATTTTAGCAGCAACAAAACTGGTTTGTTGTCAAAAGTGGAAGTTAGTTGCACCACCCATGTTACTATGGCAATCAGTAGCAGGAACGCCTACCTGCAACTTCATAGTACAGTGACTGGCGACTTGCAGCGATAAGATCGTAGCATCAGGCTTGATGCAGTTATTGCAAGCAAGGGATATGCAACCAAATATTAAGTGTTATTTACTTTAATTTACTTCAAGACTTATCTTTTGCTGTACTTTTGCCTGCCTAAAAATTGGGTGGTCTGATATAAAAGGTTCTATGTTTCATGTTGTTTAATACATCTAGATGTAAATACCAGGACCTAAAAGCTGAAATCCTAAACTCTCGTCCCATATCCATCTTTTGATCTCAAACCCAAATGTCTTTGGTGTATAACAGAAACAAATTTATTGGCCTCGTCATTCCAATAGTTTCAGAGGGGACTGTATAACTAGATCAAACATATGAGCGTGTGTATTGAGCCCATTACATGTTGTGTAAGATTGAAGGAGTTCAGTAGCCTTATAAAATGACTGGTAGCAGGATTTAAAAGTTTATCAAAGGTAATATTAAAAGTCTCTGGTGAGTAATACATAATAAATATCTGCCAAGGTCCTACATAGCAGCTCTCCAAGCTCTTCGAGGAGACCTGGACATTGCTTGGGAGGGTGATATATAACCCTGTGTGCCCTTAAGATCATGAGATATTTGAAAGTTGAAAAATCCCCAAGAGATTTTTGCTTAAATGTGCTACTATACTGGCAAGCAATGCCTCCATACTTACTATTAACTCAATGAAAACTTATTTATTAATAAACACCACATCACACATTTTAACAGTTTATAGTTAGACACAAAGACATACACACATGCATAGAGAGAGAGAGGGACAGGCGTAGCCATGAACACTGAGGAAAAAATAAAGCGTAAACTGAGACACCTTCCATAAATGTTAAATAAATGTCGTTGAACAAAAAAGCTTCACCACATCAATAGTTATAAGAATTAATTTATTAAACAACACATTAATATGCTTATTATTAGTCTTAGATTATGTGGAGGAACACTGAAAAACTATAAAGGGAGGGACCTGATTTGTTGAAAGCAAAGTTGTCATTGCTACCAAGCCATGTTTGTCAGAAAAATCAAGTCTAGGTCATGCATTTCTGTCCATTTAGGAAGGACTTATTGCTTAGTGACCTGATATGAAGTATAGTAGCTTTTAGAGCAGTAGGTTTTGTTTTTTGGTTCGTGAGGTTTCAAATCACTACAGAGTATCAGTATGACTAATTTACACACAAACTATTTGAACCATTTTTCACTCTTACGGTCATGCCACCAGCTAGTGCATAAACCAGGATATTAATAATATCAAAATGATCTAAGAAGTATTGTTTTAATTATGTTAATATTTATTGTTCTAATCATCAGATAGTGATAGCCACACCCGGTCGTTTGATTGACGTGTTGGAGAATCGTTACCTGGTACTCAGCAGATGCACATACGTGGTACTGGATGAAGCTGACAGGATGATTGACATGGGTTTTGAACCTGATGTCCAAAAGATTCTGGAACACATACCTGTGACCAATCAAAAACCAGACACCGATGAAGCTGAGGATCCAGAGAAGATGATGTTAAACTTTGAGTCTGGAAAACACAAATACAGACAGGTCTGAAGAGCTAAGTTTATAAGCAAAGTATGCTATTTAAAAGTATGTGCCTTAAATACTTTGTATTATGAGTAAGCATTCTTGTTATTTTGTGTTTGTTTGGGGGTTTTTTTCTTTACATTTTTTTTGTCTAGATTTTTACTATTTTACAGTGTCTTTTTTTCTTTTTCTTTTTTTTTTCTCTCCACCCCCCCAGACAGTCATGTTTACAGCCACTATGCCTCCTGCTGTAGAGCGATTGGCCAGAAGTTACCTGAGGCGCCCTGCTGTGGTCTACATTGGTTCTGCAGGTAAACCACATGAGAGGGTGGAACAGAAGGTTCTTCTGATGTCAGAAGCAGAGAAGAGGTAAAAAAAAAAAAAAAAAAAAAAAAAAACAGAAAAGAAAACACATCATACAATATTAAGAGCACCAGCAACTTTTCATAATGTGTAACATAATGTATGACTTCTGATGCATTTTGTTTTGTACTGACAACAGGAAAAAGCTTTTGGAAGTCCTGTCACGTGGCTTCGAGCCTCCCATCATTATTTTTGTTAACCAGAAGAAAGGGTGTGACGTATTGGCCAAGTCTCTGGAGAAAATGGGGGTATGTAAAATGCACTTAGTACCACTATCACCATTTGCACCAGTATTGCCCAGGACTACGCACATTTACCACTCAGTACTGTTCTTTGATAAGTTTGTTCACTTATTAAGTGTATTTACATGCTGCCCCATCCTCATATCTGCTACATGTGATGAATTATGATTTTGCTTATCATGATGCCTCTGTTCCGTGGGGTTTAGTTTTTAAGGCCTTAGACGTTTTGATTTTTTGTTGCAATTTGTATTATTGTATCGATATTATTATTGATTCAGAGGACACGTTTGCCTCACACCTCTGGGGTTGGGGGTTTGAATCCCGCCTCTGCCCTGTGTGCGTGGAGTTTGCATGTTCTCCATGTGCTTCAGGGGTTTTCTCCGGGCACTCCGGTTTCCTCCCCAAGTCCAGAGACGTGCACTGTGGACTTTCCAAATTGTCCGTGATTGGATCCTGGACATCCTTACTAATAGACCATAGTCTGTTTGGATTGACAACCACACCTTCTCCACCCTTATACTGAACACCAGCGTAAACACAGGGCTGTGTGTTTAGCTCTCTCCTTTGCTCTCTTCACCCACAACTGTGTATTTGTTCATGGCTCTAACTTAATCAAGTTAGCAGATGACAAAAGTGGTACCCATGCTCACTGATGAATATGAGAAGGCTTACAGGGAGGAGGTTCAGCACCTGTCGGTGTGCTGTGCCAACAACAACCTGTCCCTCAACATCCAGAAGACCAAGGGCCTCATCGTGGACACCTCCACCCTAAACAAGAAGGTGCAACAGCAGCTTTACTTCCTGAGAAGAATGAGAAAAGCTCACCTAAAGTAGTGCTTGATAGTTTGTGAACCCTTTAGAATTTTCAATATTTCTACATAAATATGACCCAAAACATCTTCAGACTTTCACATAAGTCCTATAAGTAGACAAAGAGAACCCAATTAAACCAATGAGACAAAAATGGTATACATTTATGTATTGAGGAACTTTATCTAATATTACATATGAGTGGCAAAAGTATGTGAACTTTTAGGATTAGCAGTTTAATTTGAAGGTGAAATTAGAGTCAGGTGATTTCAATCAGGTGAGAGTGAGTGCCCTGTTTTATTTAAAGAACAGGGATCTATCAAAGTCTGATCTTCACAGCACATGTTTGTGGAAGTGTATCATGGCATGAACAAAGGAGATTTCTGAGGACCTCAGAAAAAGAGTTGATGCTTATCAGGCTGGAAAAGGTTATAAAACCATCTCTAAAGAGTTTGGTCTCCACCAATCTACAGTCAGACTGTATACAAATTCAGGAAAATTAAGACCATTGTTACCCTCCCCAGGAGTGGTCGACCATCAAAGATCACTCCAAGAGCAAGACGTATAATAGTCCACGAGGTCACAAAGGAGCCAGGGTAACTTCTTAGCAACTAAAGGTCTCTCTCACATTGGCTAATGTTCATGAGTCCACCATCAGGAGAACACTGAACAACAATGGTGTGCATGGCAGGGTTGCAAGGTGAAAACCGCTGCTCTCCAAAACGAACACTACTGCCCCTCTGCAGTTCGCTAAAGATCACATGGACAAGCCAAAAGGCTATTGGAAAAATGTTTTGTGGATGGATGAGACCAAAATAGAATTTTTGGTATTAATGAGAAGCGTTATGTTTGAAGAAAGGAAAACACTGCATTCCAGCTTAAGAACCTTATCCCATCTGTGAAACATGGTGGTGGTAGTATCATGGTTTGGGCCTGTTTTACTGCATCTGGGCCAGCAAGACTTGCGATCATTGATGGAACAATGAATTCTGAATTATACCGGCAAATTCTTAAGGAAAATGTCAGGATATCTGTCCATTAACTGAAACTCAAGAGAAAGTGGGGCATGCAGAAGGACAATGACACTAAGCACACAAGTCATTCTAGTCAAAAGTTCTGATCTTAATTCAATAGAAGTTGTGAAAGGACCTGAAGCAACCAGTTTATTGAGGAAACCCACCAACATCTCAGAGTTGAAGCTGTTCTGTACTGAGGAATGGGTTAAAATTCCTCCAAGCTGATGTGCAGGACTGGTCAACAGTTACCAGAAAAGTTTAGTTGCAGTTATTGCTGCACAAGGGGGTCACACCAGGTCCTGAAAGCAAAGGGTTCACATACTTTTGCCTCATTTGTTTAATTGGGTTCGCTTTATCTACTTTTAGGACGTGTGTGGAAAATCTGATGATGTTTTAGGTAATATTTACTCAGAAATATTGAAAATTCTAAAGGGTTCACAAACTTTCAATCACCACTGTATCTACTCTGATACTAGTAAGCTGTACCATTGAGAGCATACTGACAAACTGCATCTCAATGTGGTACGGAAGCTGCTCAGTCTCTGACTGGAAGGCTTTCCAGAGGTTGGTGAAACCACCCAACATATTGCTGGTGCCCAGAGATGCCACACAGAAGGTATGTAGCATCATCAAGGAGCTCTCTCACCCCAGCCATGGATTGTTCACTCTTCTTCCATCCAGGAAACGCTACAGAAGCCTTCATGGTCACGTCAATAGGCAAGGAAAATGCTGGTTCCCCTCAGCATTCAATCTGCTGAACTCCTCACAATATTGCTAATCCTCCTTCCTCCAGCTGCCCTAATGCTGTTTGCACTTTTAATTTACACAGTTTGCACATACTTCTTTCTGCAAGCATACTTCTACTTTTGCACATGAACTAACTTTTATACAATTTGCAGTATTGCACATTCCTCTACTTGCACATTACATTCAGTTTCTGTACTCTTATGTCTTTGGATTTCACTTGTCACTGGATCCATATTCACTTACCATTAACTTAACATTCTGTTTTGTACACTTTATTCATTAATTCATGATTCTTGACATTGACTTCATTACTCATGTATGCCGTTTGCACTATTTTCAGGCCATATCATTCCATTTGCACATCACTTTGGCACTTTACTACCACCCAACATCATTGTCTCTTCTTGCACTACACACTTAGTGCTACTTGGCTATTTTGGACTTGTGGTTAGATGCTATCTCCATTTCATTGGCTTGTACTTGTACAATAACAAAGCTGAATGTAATCTGAAAAAAAAACCCCTCTATAATATGATGATCCTAAGCTGCTGTGATTCACCCGAACAATTCTGTAATTAAATCCAGCTGCTTGTGTAGTGTTTGCTTAATATCCTGTGTATTTGTTATATTATGCTAGACTTGTCATTGCAGTAAAATTGTATTTTTGTACATCATAGTTGTCTTACACTTGTTGCGGTGTGGATGGAATAATATAATTTTATTTGAACTCTAGTCACATGCCACTACCTTGCCTTATTTTGCATTGACTGCATTGAGGAAAGCAGATACACCGAAATTCCCTCCTTACATGTGTTACTTTTCTTCCCAGTACAATGCTTGTACACTTCATGGTGGTAAAGGACAAGAGCAGAGAGAGTTTGCTCTGTCCAACCTGAAGGCTGGAGCCAAGGATATCCTGGTGGCCACGGATGTGGCAGGAAGAGGTATTGATATCCATGATGTCTCCATGGTTCTCAACTACGACATGGCCAAGAATATTGAGGGTGAGTTTTCTCTACTCCCTTTTTCTCTACCCTCTTCATCTCAATTGCTAATAATCAATAACAAATAATCAATATTTAAAGAATAGACAGTACTTATTGTTTCTCATGATAGATGAGAGTAAAAATAGAAGACTTGATGTGGCAGGGATCGTGTTTCTTTTCACCATGTTACTTTGTAATTGCTAATGACACTAGCAAATCTGAAGTGATGTGACATTCACTATGTGGCCAAAAGTCTGTGGACATGTGATCATCACACCCATATGTGGGCCTTTCCTAGACTGTTGCCCAAAAGTTGTAAGCACACAGTTAATGTAGAATGTATTTGTTTGCTGTAGCATTAAGATTTTTCCTCATGACCATGCCCCTGTGCACAAAATAAAGGTCTATAAAGACATGGTTAGCTAAGGATCATGTGGAAGAATTCAAATGGCCCAAGCCGTGAACTCAGCCCCACTGATCACTAATGCTGTTGTGGCTGAATGGTTATAAATCCCTGTAGGCACATTCTAAGATGTAGTGCAATGCCTTCCAAAAAGAGTTGAGGCTGTTACAACAGCAGAGGGGGAGTAACTCCACGTTAATGCCCATGATTTTGGAATTGACATGGTTGGTGTAAGGGGCAGGTGTGCACATACTTTTGAGCATATAATGTAGAATGTTCTTGAAAGTTACATTTGAGTTGTTTCTGTGCTACTAGACTATATCCATCGTATTGGCCGAACGGGTCGTGCTGGAAAGAGCGGGGTAGCCATGACCTTCTTGACCAAAGAAGACTCGTCTGTGTTCTATGACCTGAAGCAAGCCATACTGGAGAGTCCTGTGTCTACATGCCCACCTGAGCTCGCCAACCACCCTGATGCCCAGCATAAGCCTGGCACCATTCTCACTAAGAAAAGGAGGGAAGAAACCATATTTGCCTGAAATACAAACAAGTCTTCATGCAAACATGACTTCAGTCACATTCGACACTGTTGGATATCTCCCTCTTTTTCTCTTTCCATTATTCTATTCTCTCACTTCATATACATGCAATTAACCTCTCACTTGACTGTGATGGCTTTCTCATCTCTGTCTCCATTTGATGCTGTGTACATCTATTCAGGGAGGGCATGCAGAGCACTGTATTTGTGTACTGTTATTTGGCAGAATACAATCATGTGCTCCATTGACATGAACAGTAGTACAAGCATATGTTTTTTCTTTTATATTGTTTGAAATGGTTACTCATTTAAAACTAAAAAAAAAAAAAAATAATAATAATAAAAAAATAATAATAATCCTACAGGCCTAAGTGATTTTAAAGATATGTGACCTTTTTTTTTCATTAGTCAGTGGATACCATATAGTTCATAGTGAATACATTCATTTGTATGAACTGGAAATAAAGCCTGTTTGGTTGAGCTGGTTTTATATCTCCTCTTTTCACAGACTTGTAGATTGTTTTAATCATTCAATAATAAAATTATTGACTGACTAATACAAGCAACAAAATAAAGCCACCAAATAAATATTAAATGTAAATCAAATGTTTATTATTACTATTAATATTTTAGAAATTATTTAAAAAGAAAGGATTCCACACAGCATAAAGCAGATGATTTTTCTTCAGAAAGACAGGGGTGAGAGGGTGTGCACACAGTGCCTGAAGACTGTTGTCTGTTGGCATCATAGATAGTGCATATATTTCATTACACTGCAGACATAGGAAAAGAAAAATGGTACTATACAGTCAGTTAACTAAATATGTGGACATTGACAATTATTTTTTAATTGCATTTACTGTATTTGGCTGTCTAACTCAGTATATTGGAGTTGGAAATAACTAATGAAAGTGTAGACTTTCCACTTTAATTTGAGGGTATTTACATCCAAATCGGGTAAACAGTGTTGCAGCACTTTTTATATGTGGCCCCAACTTTTTAATGGACAAAAGTAATTGGGCAGTTAGCTACTTGGCTATTCCATGGCCAGGTGTGTTATTCCCTCATTATTTCACTTACAAGTAAGCAGATAAAAGGTCTAATGTTTATTTCAAGTGTAGCATTTGGACTTTGTTGCTGTTAACTTCCAATATGAAGTCCAAAGAGCTGTTACAGTCAGTGAAGTGAGGCATCATTAGGCGGAAAAAAGGGCCAAACATCCACGCCCTTAGATCATGAAGGTAGTGCTCACTCTAAGTGTAAAATTTAAAGTCCAATAAATTTCAGTGGATATGGGGGACAAGCCTCCAAGAACCAATTCTTATGGTAAGTACACATAACATCTTGTAAAATTTTCCTTGGTGAATAAAGCAATATTATTTAGGTTTTTTAGGCTAGTACAACATGGAACTAGGAAGCTATCCTAGTTCCTATAATTTTTTTTTTTTATCCTGTAAAATTTTTTACAAGTGAATATATTTAAATTATATTATCCAAAAGCTTTCGATATTCAACACAGGAAAGATCAGTTGGGTCCTCCAGAATTGGAGGACTACACATTGATGTAGTGATACAATGTATACATGTGATACAATATTTTCACAAAACACCTGATATGTTACACCTCATAGTACTGAGGGTAGTTTGACTGTCAGCATTGTAAATCTCTCAGTGAAACTAGTTGCAGTACTATGGCAACAAAGTATGATGACTTGCTAAAGAGTTATCATGTGCCCATTCATTATGTACACTACTTGTGCATTCACATACACATTTCTATTAACCTGCTACAGATTTAAAAAATAAAGAAAATTAAGAGTAAATTCTGTATACTCAAATATACAGTGGTGATTGAAAGTTTGTGAATCCTTTAGAATTTTCTATATTTCCAAAAAAATATGAGCTAAAACATCATCAGAATTTCACGCATACTAAAAGTCATCCGAATTAAACAAATGAGACGAAAAAAAATATTATACTTGGTAATTTAATGCATTGAGGAAATTGATCCGATATTTCATATCTGTGAGTGGCAAAAGTATTTGAATCTGCAGTTTGCTCAAGATAACCTGGACAAGCCAGAAGGCTATTGGAAAAATGTTTTCTGGATGGATGAGACCAAACTAGAATTTCTTGGTTTAAAATGAGAAGTATTATGTTTGGAGAAAGGAAAACACTGTATTCCAGCATAAGAACTTTATCTATAAATGCCCGTCTATTTCATGAAATGTGGTGTTAATGTCATGGTTTGGGTCTATTTTGCTGCATCTGGGCCAGGACGGCTTACCACCATTGATAGAACAGTGAATTCTGAACTATTATTATTATATTCTAAAGGACCATTTCAGGACATCTGTACCTGAACTGAATCTCAGGAGAAAGTGGGTCATGCAGAAAGACAGTTAATGTTTTGGAATAGCCAAGTCAAAGTCCTGACCTTAATCCTATAATATTGTTGAGGAAGTATGGAAGCAAGCAGTTCTTGTGAGGAAACCCACCAACAACCCAGAGTTGAAGCTGTTCTGTACTGAGGAATGGGCTAAGATTCCTCCAAGTCAATGGGCAGTACTGACCAACAATTACCGGAACCGTTTAGATGCAGTTATTGCTGCACAGAACGAACCACAAATCTTCTGGAGACTTTGACTGTCACACTTGCGTCTTGTTTTTTCAGCAAAACCCAGCTGTCTTTATTCTGTTTTTTTATCTGAAAAGTGGTCTTTTATGTAATATGCTGCTTTCAAACATTTTTCTGTAACATTTAATTTGGTGTTTGAAAACTGATGTTTGGGAATCTAAATGTTTTTGGTACTGATTTGATAATGTAGATGTAATAAAATAAAAAATATATAACAAAGTTACAGGCAGGCAGAGATACATGCTGAGATTGATGGATTTTCAGGCTGGAAGGACAAATAGAGCTGAGTGTCATCAGTATAGCAGTGATATGAGAAGCCATGAGACTCAATCATAGGCCCTAGAGATGTAGTATAAATAGAAAAGAGTAGTGGACACAGAATTGACCCCTGTGGAACCCCAGTTGTGAGATGCAGACACCCCTCCCCTCCATGATACCTTAAAAGGATCTGCCTAAGAGATAGCATTCCACCCAGCGGAGAGCCGTTCTGGTGATGCCTACACATTTAAAACTGTGTCTAGTTCAGGACAACACAGTTTGTGTTGCTTTTAAAACAATCAGTATGTTAGTACATTTAACACACGTGTTCATTTTTAACACACCTCTGTGTCTAGTTAAGGATGACACATTTTGTGTTGCTTTCAACACAATCAGTTTGTTAGTACATTTAACACATGATGTGTATTAGTAAATTTCCACACAAATATGTGTTAAAAAAATTACAAAAATAACAGATGTATTGTTTATACCCCCCACCCCCCTACAATTATACTAAAATACAATTTGTTTGTATGCTAAAATCTACTAAAATGCTCACAAAATAAACAATTGCATGAAATTCAGGTGACATTTATTACAATCATTTAATCATTTGACAGATGTAAGAATTGGAGTTGCATCTTTTTACAAATCTCCCTGCCATCTGGGAAGACGAGTCCTACTCCCTTCCATTTGAAAAGCTGTAAAATGAACAAATGCTTTTGGGCCTCAACTGAGAAATTGTGTTACAGAATCCCAATTTTTGTAATTTTGGAAATGTAACATCCATTCTCCCAATGAACAAAATGGCACTGTAGACTCACCAGGAGAATCTAGCATGCGAATATGTATTTTCCTGCCTTTAGCACCTCACTGCCAATTTTTTTGCACAACCTAAAAAGCGTTTGCTAAATGAATAAATGTAAGTCAACTCACATTACAGAGATAGTTGAAAGCATTACAACCTAAACCCCATCTTCTCATTTTGTCACGTTAACCTTGTGTTAAGATTTCACTGATACCAGCCTCAGAATTAAATTCTTGGACCCACGCTGCTGTTTACCCTCTAGGTACCGAGCTCGGGAAGAAGTCATACAGACAGATTTCAGTGAAAGCTTCTTAGTTTAATGCTGAATTTATCAGATTATATATACAGAAAAGGAGGAAGACTTAGATCATTGCTTGAACAGAGAGCTTACTGTGTCAGAACAGAGACTTGTGTGTACTTAGATAAGGAGATGTACAGGCTATCAGAGAGAGAGAATGCCTAAGTGATGTGGAACTTATCATTGCCCTCTTAGGTCCCAACAGGTCTTGCACATTCTGCACCTGCCCCAAGTCATCCACTCCCTTAAAAGACAATCACCTCTATGGCATTTAAAATGGGTTGAGACAACATAAAGGGCATAGGAGAGTGTTAGGCAGGCATGTACTGTTCAGCTACCAGACAGAGTTATGTGTCGGACGAGGGACATAAGGTACTGTATAAAACAAGGCAGAAACATTAGAATGAGTAATATGGTCAAGCAAACAGGCAGGACGGAATGTAAGAGCCAATAGCCCCAACCGCCCCAGAGAGACGAAAACCATGAGAACTATGAGTCATCAGCAGGCGATAGCACCATTATGGCTTCCCTCATATGTTTAATAATATCAGTAACGCTGCTCGAATTGTCAGGAATTTAGAAACAGCACAAGGTGTTGAGCATCTTACAAACGCTTCTGCGTTCAGCAGTCAGTAGGTCAAGCACCAGTCTATTTTGCACTATAAGAACTTTTGCCATCAACATTACTGAGCTAGCTAAGTTCCGTTACCAACCGACTGTCTGCACCTGTTAACCAGCATTAACATTCACCGAATGCATGAAGAAACATGGGCCTAACCCATCCTTTTGAAGCCGTCACTATAGGTATAAAGTTAATTATCACTTGCCAAGTTAATGTGTTCCAATGAATACATTTTCGAGAGCTCCCTGCCTAAATATCACAAACTCTGCCAGGCATTTTCAGCAGCATTAACGCTAAATAGTGATGAATGCTAACTTACCTGTAGTCATTTCGTTTCCTCGCCTCAGGACTCCAACTCCGCTGTCACAATCAAAAGGTCAAAGCAACGAACATTCACTTTGAGGCGAGTTTAGAGTTGAATTATGACGTCGGCAGCAGAGTCCGCAACATGATTGGACAATAATTTAACATGTGTTGGTCACTTGTGTGATTTTTTTTAAACACATGTATTGGATAATTTAACACATGTTGAAATAGTAATAACACAAAGTGTGTAGGATATTAACACGTCCTTTCTGAGAGTGTAGACTGGAGAGAGGAGGAGCTTGGAGATATCAGTCTCTGAAAGAGGGGAGAAGGAGGAGAGTTGAGAGTTGCATTTAGGAGATTCCTGTCTATTGGTGTCTGGGGTGGAGCATTGGTTCCTGATTGATGTAACCTTGTTGGAAAAGAAAGTGGCAACGTCCTCTGTAGTCAGAGAGGTAGGGAAAGAGGAGGAGGTGGACAGAGAAGAGAGGAATAGAATAGAAGAAGAATATAGTACGAGTGTTAGTAGAGCTGCCAATATTCTCCTGTAAGTATGCAGCATTAGTGGTAGAGATACTGTGAGAAAAAGAGAAGAGTTTGGTAATTGGTTAGGTAGGTCAGATCATTTGATTTACCCCATTTCCTTTCTGATACCCTGAGCTTGATCCAGTTCATTTTGAAGAGCTTCCAAGAAGCAAAGGCTAGGGTGACATGTGAGCTGGTCTGGAGGTTTTGGGGCAGATGCTGTCAAAAGATGTTAAAGTGGAGCATAGCACGTCTGTTGCTGTGTTCAATTCCAGTGAGGAGAGGTGGCTATTAGATGGAAGTGAGGTTGTGACGATGGAGGAAAATCGTGTTGGGGGGAAAGGGAGCGAAAATTACGACAAAAGGAGATGGAGGTAGTAAGGGGCGTGAAAACTGGATAAAGACAACTGGAAATAGAAAACTGGATAAAGAAATGGTCAGAAATGTGGAGAAAAGTAATAATAAGATTTTCTGTGGTGCAGTTACGTGTGAGGATGAGGTCGAGCTGTTTGCAGGCTTTGTGAGTCACTGGGGTGGGGAGTTGTTTGAGGTCAAATGTGGGCAGCTGAGCACACCTCTTTAATTACCAAAAACAGAGTCTAAAAGCGTGAACGAGCAAGTCCTAGCCAAAACTGAATATGAATAATTGAATCGCTCTGAAGGTACGTTCACACAATAGAGCAACTCGCAGCGACGCCCTTCAATTGCCATTGAGCTTTCAATTATTGTATATTTTGTGTATGAGCCCATTCGGTAGTGAAATGCATGGCAATGTTTACATATGATTTAATAATTTATTTTATGAAATATCAAAAACGTAAAATGTGTGCGTTATAGCGGACACCTACATGAACAGTTTACAGTTGGTTGTGTGACTGTAAGTCATTCTATTCAAAAGCTATTTAAGTTAGAGACGTGTATACTAATGTCGTATGTAACTTCAGAGACGGTCCGTTAATTTGTGAATATCTGCGAATATCGAACGTCCAACGTCAAGCCAACTTTATGCCAGTTTATGCAATCACGAGCGTCTTTTGGATGTATTCGATTATCCTGTGCAAAGGATACACGCACTTTAAGTGTAGGTGTTCCCTCGTAAATATTAATATAGTAAGACCAAATGGACAAGTGAAACTAATCGACACAAAATCTCTAAAGAAGGGCATGACAGCACTGCTTTTGTTTTTACACATACGGGATGCACGTACTTGGAATAAATTGCAGAATATGTTTTTTTAATCATCCATCCATCCATCCATCCAGCTCCTACCGCTTACCAGGGTCCGGGGGTTTTTATTCAATGCTTGCCAAATAGTTAAATGCCGATCAAATGTGAACAAATGAGCCATGCATGTATATGCATTTTATAGAATATAATTTTTTAAGTGATTTTTTTTATTGCATTAAAAACTCGAGTTCTCTGCTGATCTGCTTGCTTGCTCTGAGCCACCAGCGATGCATGGCAGCACCAACATGATGGGATTTCCAATGTTGAAGATTCATCGTATGGACGTCGTTTAGAGGTAAGGAAGACGGCTCATTTAAAAACTAACAACGTTCCATTTATTATAAAGGAATGCGATGTTCATCAGATGCTCCGCTCTTCCACGGACGTCTCTGCGACGTATCTGTGCTATCGGGGTATGTGAAGTAGGTTCCAAGTTTTCATGCATGCATCGTTCACATAGACAAAACGCATGCGCAGACCATTGCGCATGCGAGTTTAAATTTAATGCGTCTACTTTCTACGGCGCCAACTAGCGGTAGCGAATAGTGTTATTGGGCCTATTTTGCAGTAATACCTGTTAGCTGCGATGAAGTCATTTTGACAAACATATATATATCTATATATATCTATAATATCTCAAAAACGGGTTTAGTTGTGCACATTTGTCTGTAACTAATATATTTTAATCCGTACGGATATAGTTAAAGTCAACAGCTTTTCAGAATGAATATTCGCAATGCGCGGGTGAGTAATGGTCTTGTAGTATTTGGTATAGGGCTAAGCGGCCACATTAATTGACGCTATAGCGAGATAAATTAGCTTGCCATCTAGCTGCTTCGATCGATTGATACTGCTATCGCTGCCTAGAGCATTAATGTGTACTGAAATAATTACCAATAACGTGTTTGCAAAAAAACGTTGTAATTATCTAGCTAGCTAAGCATTAGCATTAGCTTTAGCTTTGTATGGAAAGCGTGCGTACAGGGAATACTCAGTAAGTATCCACGCGTGTCTCCCTAATAATTTTTGTACAATGTTTTATTTGTAGCCAGAGGATTTGATGAACATGCAGCACTGCAACCTGCTATGTCTTCCAGAAAACTACCAAATGAAATACTATTTTTACCATGGACTCTCTTGGCCACAGGTCTGTAGCAAACCTGACAATTTGAAAATAATCATGTTCTTCGTGTATGGTTGTGTATGTGGTTGACAAAAGGCTTGTATTGTAGCTTTCCTATATAGCTGAGGATGAGAATGGAAAGATAGTTGGATATGTTCTGGCCAAAATGTAAGTTAAAAATTTGGTTATTTTCTTTTTTGAGTATGTACATATGCCATCAAGTTTAAAGTTGTAATAGTATTTGTCTTTTACCTTGCAGGGAGGAGGATCCAGATGATGTGCCCCATGGACATATTACGTCATTAGTGAGTTAAAAAAAATTTTTTTTTAAAAAAGTTGTTGTCCCATTGACAATTGTCTCAGTCCTCTGTTGTTTGAATTGTAATCTCTTTTAACTCCATGTTTATGTATGTTAATGTATTAATGTGTATTCTCATATAGGCAGTTAAACGTTCCCACAGAAGACTTGGTCTCGCTCAGAAGTTAATGGACCAGGCCAGTCGAGCCATGATTGAAAACTTCAATGCTAAATATGTATCTCTTCATGTTAGAAAGAGGTATGGTGTTTGTGTATGTATGTGTATATATTAGAGCTGCACAATTAATTGAATATTGATCTTGATTACACGAACATGATCGACTGCAATATTGACATTTAAAGTTCGTTCTCCGGTTATAGGAAACTCTGCTGCATATCAAATCAAGTGGTTCCTAAACTTGCAACCAGTCACCATAGCGTGGTGCAGGGATAACGTAATTTTGTAATGCCAAAACCCAGAAACGAGTTAGCATTTTCTCCTTTCTGGTTCCATCGTCCCGAAGTCAATGGGTTTATTGAATGGGATTTTGCTTAAAAGCCTGAAATAAGGTCTGTGGTGAACACAAGCTCAAAATATTTTCACGTTTTATTCTACGACATAAAATACACCAGTAATACCCCACTCATTATATTTTTAAAAACCTTTTATGTGAATTGAAAAAAGGCGGTTGCTTACAAGTTTCTAAATGGGACTACAGAGGTTGTCAGGGACATTAAATGTCATCGTGCCGAACAGGAAAAAACTTTGCAGATAAGCTGGTTCAGGTGTGCAGTGCACAACCCCCAACCCCCCCCCCCCCCCCCCCCCCCCAAAAAAAAAAAAGTCAATCCGTATTATGGAAAGGGCAGGGCAGCTTGACTCGACTCCGAAACTTCTGCGTCGTAAAATTTACTTCCAGTGTAAAATTTTAGCAGTGCAGAGATTAGACGTTACAAACTGCAGTTTTGTCATCATTCCACACGAGACATCTTTATACACAGCATGAAATCGATGTGATTTCACGTACTCTTTTGATTGACAGGATAAAATTGGCCCTGATCATCGATGTTTTTAAACTATCGGCCGATAGCTGGAAAAATAGCCTTTATCGGCCGATACATCAGTGGATCTCTAGTTTAAATAGATAGGGTAGAGGACCTGCACTGCTATCTGTTGTCTCCATTTAGCCCTGGGGATTCAGGAGGAGAGAAGTCCTCTGCCTCATCTGTAAACTTTTTGTTATTATCAATCCTTATGTGAGCGTTCTGAAGGCTCGCCCCCTCTTCCTCCCTTGCCATGCCCACTCCCCTTCTTTGCACAGCCATCCATGCCAATTTAAGTTGGATTTTTTCCCAAAATATTGAAAGGTAGATTTGAGCTGAAAGAGGGAGGTTTCATGACCCTTTAAATATGAAAATGCAATAAAAATACATTGCCCCTAAAATCAGTGAATAATCGTGATTTCCCTCTTGATCAAAATAATCATGATTATCATTTTGGCCACAATTGTGCAGCCCATGTGTGTGTGTCATATAATATATATATATATATATATATATATATATATATATATATATATATATATATATATATATATATATATATATATTTTTTATATATTTTTTATATATATATATTTTATATATATATAAAATATAAATAAAATTAAAAAATCTTACTGAATTGCTTTTTCAGCAATCGGGCAGCCCTTCATTTGTACTCCAACACACTCAAATTTCAGTAAGTATCTTGTTCGTTTTTATTGTTGTTGTTAAACTTCCTTTAAGCTTTATATGAAAGATATTCACAGTCTACTCTACTCTAGAATAAGTGAGGTAGAGCCAAAGTACTATGCTGATGGTGAAGATGCATACGCAATGAAGAGGAACCTTACACAGATGGCAGATGAGGTATGTTTGTTTGAGTTTAATTTTATGAAAAATAATGGTGCTTCTGCACTATGCAGTTCATCGCAATGTCCCAGCCAGCATGTCCATTTAGGACCCACTTAGGTCCAAAATTTGCTTGAAACTTTTCCATGTAAGGCTGCCTAATATCTAGGTTTCTGTGGGTCATTAGAGTCTTAAAATGAATTAAATTCATGTTTCAAAGAACTTAACAATGCACTGTAAGGATGATTTTAATTTTGCACGTTGTGTTTTGAAATGGTAAACCCATGTGACCGTGTTGCACTCAGTGTGTGTGGCTCATCAGTGATTTAGAGCGGCTTGGTTCACAGAAAAATTTTGGGTCGCTTATAACCTGCAACACAACACGTGCCAGATTCACTTTGGTTTTATGTTGGCATAATCTCAAACATTTTTGTGGGCAGAGGTTTACAGCATTTCACCTGATTGGTAAGGAGAAGTGAAGTGTAAAAAAAAAAAAAAAAAAAATTGTTGCCAACTCAACAGAGGTCTTGATGTGGTTTTCCACCAAAATAAAAGCCACATGGCCTAACGCATGTAAGTGAATTAATGTAGAAATATTACTATTGTTATATTACTGTTTGTACCCCCAAATAAAAATGTATTAAGTATTATTCAGTGCAATAGTTTATATAACAAAACAGCAAAGTTATAAAAATTTATGTACATTTATAACACGCCTTGTTCTATTACCTGGCATTAAATTACAAAAAAAACAACTAGTCAACACTGTAGCGAGGGGAATTTCTAATACAGCTGCTGAGGGAGTGTTGGTAAATTTGACATTTTCTCTTCTGACTACCGTAATCCATCTCTATTTTTTTCCCCCTTTTTGGAAAGTCGTGGAAAGGAAATGCTGGATTTTTTTTTTCTTTCAGTGTTGGAACAAATGGTAATGCAAACGGTAAAAAGATTAATTGCTATGGCTTCCCATGTACATATGTAGAGGTTTACACTGTTATAGTTCACTTAAACCCAGAAATGGATATATATGCATGAACACCACAATACATTATAGCTGATGTATCGCATAGCATGATTGAAGTGACGTGAAAGTCTTAAAATTTTTGGGCTTGAATATGGTATTAGAAAGTATTAAATTTGAAGTCCTGATACCTGCAGATACCCGGAATATTGCAAAAAAAAATTTTTTTTTTTTTTTTCAACTTTTTGAACGATTCTCAATTATGATTAGATTTTTTTTCTTGCATAATGCAATTGAAAACTTATGCATTTTAATAAAGTATTTTTATTTATTTGAATGGACTTTGGAAAAATAGTAACGGCACCATCTATGGGAAATAGTACAAACAGTGGTTCTTTTAAATAAAGGATTTTAAAGAAAGGCTGTTATTAAAAAAAAAAAAAGTGTATTGTTTACTATAGATGGCAATAGCTTAGCAAAAAGTCTAGAGAACACTGTCACTTCAGGGGAAAGTGGCGCATCTTGCTCTATGCCATGTTTTGCTTTTCTGAGCCAATTATCTAATCACATGATTTGTTGAGGCAAAGATATATGACTTTTTTGATGCGTCTTGAGGAATTTACAACTCACTTCCGAAAAGTTGGGACAGTATGGAAAATGCTAATAAAAACAAAGGTGTGATTTGTAAATGTTCTTTGACTTGTATTTAAACAAAAAATATATAAAGACAAGGTGTTTGAGGTTTTACCTAATCGACTGCATATTTTTTTTTTTTTTGAAGATAAACGTGTTTTTTTGTTTGTTTTGTTTTTTTAAATTGATGTATGCAACACGTTCCAACAAAGTTGGGATGGGGCAATTTAGGGCTAATAGTGATGTCAAATTGAAATAAGGTGATATGAAACAGGTGAGGCAATCGTCTAATCATAGTATATAAGGAACCTCCAAAAAAGGCCTAGTCCTTCAAGAGCAAGGATGGGTCGAGGCTCGCCAATCTACCAACAGATGCGTCAGCGGATAATCCAACACTTTGAGAACAACATTCCCCAAAGACAAATTGGTACAATTTTGGGCATTTCACCTTTTACAGTGCACAATATAATTAAAAGATTCAAGGAATCCGGTCTAATCTCAGTGTGTTAAGGGCAAGGCTGTACATGGGCATAATGTAGCTCATACATTGTTACAGTACCTGCTTTTAACTAGAAAAACGTTACACAGAATTAAGGATTCATATTTAAAAAATAATAGCAATGAATAAGCAGGTCAGCAACAATGATAAAACTATCAATAATAGTATACTGAGATCTGTACACCACCACCAATATCTTTACTATAGATGCACCGTTGTATAAATAAAGGATATTTCTCACGCTAAAAACATCCGATGTTTATGATCCGATGAGATTAAAAACGTCCGGTTATCAGGGCCGATTACATCCTGTCGATCAAAAGAGGTCGGGAAAACACATCGGTTTCGTGCTGTGAGTACAGATGATGTCTCTTGTGTGGACTGATGACATAACTGCAGTTTGTAAGTGCCGCACTACTAAAACTTTATACCGGAAGTGAGCAGTGAAGAGTTAGTTTTGGCGTCGAGTCAGTTTTTTTTTGCCGTGCTGCTCACGCTGAATTAAAGCGCCAGTACACTGTTGAAAGATTTTAAATGAAGATGAGTTGACAAAGTATATGTTGCACAGAATAATGCATTTGTAGAGTAGTATATTTCATATCCAGTTAATGTTAATATATAAAAAAGTTTATATTATATATTACCAGTTTGATGTCACTGATTAAGTAGAAATGCTTTTGTTTGTGGCGAGTGAGTGTGAGCCTAACAGGAGGTTTTTTTTTATTTATTTTTTTAGAATTCAATGTTAATATGAATTAATAACATTTCAATAAGTTAAGAAAACTTACTTTAATCTTCAGAAATTAGTTAATGGTAATTTGAGTAATGTGTTTTCTGTTTGAGACCAGTTACTGTGAAACAACTTGTTGAAATGGAGAGAATAAAGTTTTTATTAGCATTTCCTTCAGAATTGTGGAATTAATTATTATTAATTTAAAAGAAGGCCTAAACGGCAGAACTATCGGTATCGGCTGATATCACTTTGTATAATCGGGCATCGACTGCGAAATTTAGCATCGGTGCATCTCTAATCTTTACTGTAACCGTTGAATAATCTTAACATTTACAAGTTACCTCTTGTAGCTTAAATTTTTAAAAAATATTTTTAATACTCTTTTTACTTATACTCCTCAAATTTTCATAAATCCAAAGATGTTTAAAAAAAAATAACAGTAGTGTCTTTTTTTTTTTTTTTTTTTTTTTTTTTTTTTTGGTAATATTTTACTTAAAAATTGCATTAATGTTATTTAGCAACATAAATAGCTATAGAGTTCTAACACGTTATGGAACAGTGTTCTGATAGCCATCATCATTACCCCATCCTTTCTGTTTGGTCTATGCTGATCTGAATAGATTAGCTGGTTTCGGTGGCATAATTACTATCAGATTTGAATTACGATATCTGTGATAAAATGTAAAATCAAATAAAAAATTAAACAAACTTTAGTGTCTTGTATACATAAGATTTTAAAATAGCATAGTAGGTTTTCCAAACATTTAATATGCATTGTTTTAATCCACAATGTAATAATCCGTTAAATTTGAGTACAGCTACACAAGACAAGGGAAGAACAGTAAGAATGCACACAATAACATGGATAAAGAATTGGTGTTAAATCATTTAATCAACTGGAAAGCAGACTTGTGCTTAAGCTATGTATTTTTAGTTCAAGTTTCTGTTCAAATCTTATGGAAGCCAACGAGCTCACTTGGCATCAACTGGAAACGATTAAAAGCTTCCACCCCCCTACCGCCCCGAATTACACCACTTAGAATTAGAACACAGAAGCATATAGCAGTGCAGTAATAGGCCTGTCATAATAATGATATTTCGTCACAAAATTAATGCAAGAATATGATAGTTATTTTAAGACCATTTAAGCCACGGATAAAATTTTCACTTAAATCATACACAAACCAATCGTGATGTGGCACAAGCAGCTCAAATTTAATTGGACAATGTGGAATGGGAGCAGTAATTTCCCAGTCTAAATCATCAATTGGAAAATCATCAGTTGAAAACTACATAGCCAGTCTGTTTCCAGTTTTTTAACAAAGGTGAAATGGCGAAAAGGAAAAAAAAAAAATTGTATTGTTCTTTGCAGTCCGAAAATGCGTACAAGTTTTCATAGTTGGAAGTCGCATTAATGGTAAGTAGTGCTCAGTTTACTCTCCCTTAAGTACTGTATCTTGTATTGATTTGACTTACTATTTGATGAAATTATCATAGTTGGTTAAATGAAGTCAAAGTGTCACCTACAGGCCTATTAGGTGAAGTGCAGGCTATTAGGTCAGGAACATGCAAAATGTGAAATGACCTTTATTATATTACCACTTTTTATGATTATGTAATAATAGTAGAGATAAGTACAATAATAAAGAGACCTATATTACTTTTCTCTGGCTCTTTAATGAAAAAAATCATAACACTTTTTTTTTTTTTTTTTTGGCTTTTATGGCTCTGCCCTCTGAAAAGGTTCCTGACTTCTGGTCTGAAGTATATGTATGGATTGTATATTAGCTCCAATGCTTAAAAACGGAGGTGGTGGTGGATTCAATTTTCTTGGAGTAGAGGTGAATTGCTCTCTCTCATAGCTAGCAGAAAACAAGTGCAATTTACCAAACGGACCATTGCAAAAAAACAAAAACACCACAGAAAACTTGATACCTAGCTGAATCAAGCAAACAAGTGTGCTAATGTTAGCTAGCTACCTATTGATCCACTGAAATGCCTTTCTTGTTCTGCAGGGGGGAAAAAAAGCCTTCAATCCCTTCATATCATTGAGTTGCCGCCAACATTCAAAATTCATCCCGTCATTTATTCTCTTTTTAGCGTGGGCTCTGTTTGTTTCCCTTTTTAACTGCAGGCTCTCTGCAGTTACAAGTTTCTTGCTTTTGACAACAGGTTATTCCCCATATGTCAACAATTATTGCTGCTTTTAAACTATGTAGATTAAAAGAAGCCATCTTGATGAGAAGTTTAAATTCCAAGTAAGAACAAGCTACAAACACTCCTCCATCCTCAGCACCCACATTCGCGATATTGTAGCCAGGTATTATTTTTTCTGTTTACGGACCTGACGTAACCACGGAAAGACGAATGACGTCAAACAGACTTTTCCTGCAAAATCTGACCCAACAGCTGAAAGTATAAATCCTTATGATAAGCTTACCGTTGCAAATCGGGGTAAGGTAAGGAGACCGTTTTGAACACTGATTTATTTTTATTTTTTTATGTACTTGCTCAATAATTGACACTTGTTCATTTTCATCCAAAACGATCTGTACTGCAGTTTAAATTTCCAAAATTCAAATTATATTTGAATTCTAAAGAATTTCAGAAAATACTAGTGAATGCCAGATTTTTACATCAACAGTAAACAAGAGTGTGTAACGAATAAATACAAACTAAAAATAATGTTACATTCTTAATTGCAAAGAAAACCTGGCTGTTAAAGTGCATTTATTTTTAAACTAAAGTGCATAAAATTATAAAATCAAATAATATAACCTAGGCTCTCAGGCCAGTTCTAGTGTTAATTTTCACTGTTTTTAGTCACAGTTTTTGTCTTCTGATGAAAATATCCTTTAAATTCAGTCAATGAATTCATTCAATTCATGTGTCGTCTTACGATTCTACCTAGCGCATTACTTAAGGTCAAGATCACTTGCTCGTTTGCGTTACTTTGTGAAGAGGGAAGTTGTAATATTTGTGTTGTGTATATGTCTGATTAATCTCATGAGTATAAGATGCATTTGGATGAGTTTATTAATCCTATAGTAGAGTGCTTCAGTTTACAGGTGTTCATTCAATGTTCAACTTCAGCTTAAAGGAATAGTTCACCCACAAACTTAAATTCTGTCATCAGTTACTCACCCTCATGTCGTTCCAAACCCAAAAGACGTTCATTCATCTTTGGAACACAAATGAAGATATTTTTAATGAAACCTGGGAGATTTCTGTCCCTCTATTGACAGTCCATGTAACCAAAACTTTCAAGCTCCAAAAAGTTCATAAAGGCATCTTAAAAGTAATGCATGTGACTCCAGTGGTTTAATTTAAAAAAAAAAATAAATCCCTAAAATGAAGTCTTTATTCACAAAATATCTTCACTTCCGCATAGATCTCCGATGCGTGTTCACGAGAGAACCATGACGTGTGCATGTTGCGGAGGGTCTCATGATACAACTGGACCCAGAAGCACTGCTCTGTTTACAGCAAAAGAAGTGGGGCACTGTGTGGAAGATTTGCTCGTTACTTGCTAGGTTCATTTTGCTTTAGGTCTTGGTTTATTCACAAAATATCTTCACTTCTGCATAGATCTCCGACGCACGTTCATGAGAGAATCAGTGCCACATTTCATTACCAAAAACTTCTACCTTCATAATGTGTTTTTAATTATAAAGAATTATGAGATAGCATTGGGCAAAACATATGATTGGTTTAGATTGAAAACTGACATCTGATTGACTAAAGAGAACATCCTTTAAAAAAAACAACATTATTCTAACATTTTGTGAATTAGAATATGACTAGTCTCAAAATGGGTACACACAAATCCAAAACGTTACATATCCACATGACTTGCAAATGCAGATTCAACAATTAATTCATAAATGTAAAAACATTTAGAAATTTACAAACACACTTGTGTATTTATTGTTTTGCATTTGTGAATCGTATTTTGTGAATTAGCTTACAGATTTTTTTAATCAGGTTTAATAAATGTGTTATGAGACTATTTCCATATTTTAATGTCTACCTTTTTAAACATAACATCTGTATTTTACAAGGTGTCATACTACTTTATTGTTATTTTCAAATATTTGTGTAATGATCCTCTGGAAAACTTTACTTGGTGGTTGGAGAAAATCCTCTATTTTTTTTTGTACACTATACACTAGTTCACCAAAAGTGTCCTTGTGTTGTGCAATCATTATTAACATGTAGTGATGCTGTTTTGTAGTTGCAGAAACCTGGTGTGCGTCTGTGGGGATCTGAGATGCCTCCATCGCAGACAGTTGCAGTCACGGAGCTGGTGCAGAAACTCTCAATGCAGGATGGAGAGAAGGAGGGTGATGGAGACAGCGGAGGAGAGAGCAAAGAGATGAGTGAAGTAAGTGAGGCTACTGAAAGCACGGACGTCAAAGACTCCTCCTCTGATTCCTAAACAACCTCATCATTAGAAGACGTCTCACCCTCCTCAACATGTCAACCTAGGATTCTAAATTGATTTAATACAACCCAGCATTTGGTTAATTAGGCAATATTGTCAATGTACAAAGAGACAATTTGATAAAAGTATTCATGACTATTGGAATATTTCTACACAGTAATGTTAATAAAATTTGACACTATACATAATTTGCTACTTTGTATGTTGAAGTTAATATTGGTGTTATTGCTGTTTTACTCAGTGTTATGATGCAAAGCAGATCTTGTGTTGATCAAAATTCTTGTTAATTAATTTAGTTTACTTTAGCTCTGCCCCCATAGATTTTTGCTAATTAACATAATGTGCAAAACCTAATCTAATTGGGGGGGGAGGGGACTTCAAAAATTTGGTGTCAAACAACTCGGGAGAATTTGAAACTCCGTTATGAAAAATATATTGACATTATTGACAATGGCTGTCGCATGTCAGTCAGTTGAGGCAGAGCCTAATTTTACTCAAATAGCTCTAACTCATGATTGTTTACATGGATTTGTGCGAAACTCAAAAGCTGTTTTTAAAAGTTCAAGATTGTATGGTCATTGCACACAGAAACAAGGATATTGCTTTGAAAATAACCTGTGAAGTGAAAATTCATTTTTGCTCAAACTGTAAAAACAAATAAAATAAAAAAAATCCCTGCATTTTGGAGCATTTATTTGCATATTAAATTTAACAAGATGGAGATAAATGCTCTAGAATGCAGTTGTTGTGGGATTTTTAAAAAAATTATTTTTTAATTTTTATGTATTTATTTTTTTAACAGTTTGAGCAAAAACTAATTTTCACTTCACAGGTTATATCCTTGTTTGTCTTCACTGAGGATTTCACTGACCTCTTTTTGTGATTGTTGCAGCCAAAAATGCTTGATTTGCTGCAGCTTTTTCAAAATTCGCAATGCAGAGTTTTTTTCGTGTGGGTTTGTTTTAATTTTCATAATCGATTAGGTGGCTGATTATTTTTCCGATTAATAGGGGTGGGGGGGATGGACAAACTTCCAGTACCATTTCTTTCATTTATCGAAAATGAAATCCTCAAACTGAGTGATTATATATATATTTTTATATATATATATATATATATATATATATATATATATATATATATATATATATATATATATATTCAATTCAATTTTATTTGTATAGCGCTTTTTACAATAGACATTGTCTCAAAGCAGCTTTACAGAAATATCAACACGGTATACAGATATTAAAGGTGTGAATTTATCCCAACTGAGCAAGCCACTGAGTGGCGACGGTGGCAAGGAAAAACTCCCTAAGATGTTTTAAGAGGAAGAAACCTTGAGAGGAACACGACTCAGAAGGGAACCCATCCTCATCTGGGTAACAACAGATATTGTGAAAAAGTTCATTATGGATTTATATGAAGTCTGTATGGTGTTAAGAGCAGCCGTAGTCCCAGCAGTCTGGAATTAAAGAAGATTTGAGCTCCATCCAGAGGCTGAAAGGATCAGGATCTCTAGTATCTCCATAAATTCGTGTGGGGCTCGGCGAAAGGAGAGAGGGAGAAAGTAGAACAGAATCTAGTCAGGGTAGGCTTGAGTAAACAAATACGTTTTAAGCTTAGACTTAAACACTGAGACTGTGTCTGAGTCCCGAACACTAATAGGAAGACTGTTCCATAACTGTGGGGCCCTATAAGAGAAAGCTCTTCCCCTTGCTGTAGCCTTCACTATTCGAGGTACCGTCAGATAGCCTGCATCTTTTGATCTAAGTAGGCGTGGCGGATCATATAAAACCAAAAGGTCGCTTAGATATTGTGGCGCGAGACCGTTTAGTGCTTTATAGGTTAATAAGAGTATTTTATAATTAATGCGAGATTTTACTGGGAGCCAATGCAGTGTGGATAATATCGGTGTGATATGGTCGTATCTTCTAGTTCTAGTTAGGACTCTAGCAGCTGCATTCTGGACTAATTGGAGCTTATTTATATTCCTACTGGAACATCCAGACAGTATGGCATTACAGTAATCTAATCTAGAGGTGACGAATGCATGAACTAGTATTTCCGCATCATGTAGTGACAATATGTTTCTTATTTTAGAAATATTTCTGAGATGAAAGAAGGCTATCCTAGTAATATTATCTACATGAGCATCAAATGATAGGCTGGAGTCAATAATCACTCCAAGGTCTTTAACTGCTGCACATGATGAAACAGAAAGACCATCCAGAGTAACCATGTGATCAGAAAGGATACTTCTAGCTACACGTGGGCCTAATAAAAGTATTTCTGTTTTATCAGAATTAAGCAGAAGGAAGTTAATTAACATCCAATGTCTAATGTCCTTTACACAATCCTCAACTTTACTAAGCTTATGTCTGTCCTCTGGCTTCGCTGAAACATACAACTGTGTATCATCAGCATAACAGTGGAAGCTAATTCCATGTTTACGAATAATTTGACCTAGGGGTAGCATATATAAAGTAAAGAGCAGTGGGCCTAAAACAGAACCCTGTGGAACTCCAAAAGTAACCTCAGTACGCATGGAGAATTCACCATTTACATCTACGAACTGATAACGATCGGTCAGATAAGACCTGAGCCAGGAGAGGACTGTTCCCTTAATACCAACAACATTTTCTAATCTATCAAGGAGAATAGTGTGATCTATAGTATCAAAAGCTGCAGTAAGGTCGAGTAACACAAGCAGCGAGACACAACCCTGATCGTAAGTCAGTAGAAGGTCATTTACTACTTTAACTAACGCTGTCTCTGTGCTATGATGAGGTCTAAATCCTGACTGATACATTTCATGAATGTTATTCCTATCTAAGTACGAGCATAACTGCTTTGCTACAACCTTTTCTAAAATCTTAGAGATGAAGGGGAGATTTGATATTGGTCTATAGCTGGACAATTGAGACGGGTCAAGATCAGGTTTTTTAATCAAGGGTTTAATAACTGCTAATTTAAGTGATTTAGGTACATAGCCACTGCTTAGGGAAGAATTGATTATATTTAGAAGTGGCTCAATTACTACTGGACCAATCTGTTTAAACAAACATGTAGGTACGGGATCTAGTATGCAAGTTGATGAATTTGCTGAAGAGATTAATGTAGCTAGTTCGGTCTCTCTAAGCGGAGCAAAACACTCTAAACATTGATCTGATATTGCTACACTGTCATGTAATGGGTTTGTTACAGTACTGTCCAGTTTTAATTTAATGGCCTGTATTTCACGTCTAATATTTTCAACCTTATCATTGAAAAATTTCATGAAATCTTCACTGCTATGTAATGATTGAGTGTTTCTCTCTGTAGTGGTTTTATTCCTAGTTAATTTTGCTACTGTGTTGAAAAGGAATCTAGAATTGTTTTTGTTGTCTCCTATTAAGGTGGAGAAATAGATTTTTCTAGCATCGCCAAGAGATTTCCTATATTTCAGTAGGCTCTCCTTCCATGCTATTTGAAATATCACCAGTTTGGTTTGACGCCATTTACGTTCTAATTGCCGAGTTGTCTGTTTTAAGGTTCGCGTTTGATCGGTATACCAGGGTGCTAATTTTTTTTCTCTAATTATTTTCCTTTTGAGTGGAGCCACTCTATCTAGCGTGTAGCGGAGTGTTGACTCCAAGCTTTCAGTCGCCTGATCGAGTTCTGTGTGATCTGACGGTGATCCAAATCTAATTGATGTTTCTGCGAGGTTATTTATGAAGCTTGGTGCAGTAGCTGAAGTGTAGGTACGTTTTACACGGTAGCGAGACGAGGTGGAAATATTATGATCAATACGTATTATGAACGAGATAAGATAATGGTCTGAGACAACTTCAGACTGCGGAAAAATGATAATATTTTCTATACTTAGTCCGTATGTTAGTATGAGGTCAAGAGTGTGACCACCATTATGAGTAGGCCCGATTACATTCTGATTAATCCCTACTGAATCTAAGATGGACACAACCGCTATTCTTAGAGGGTCTTCCAGGTTATCAAAATGAATATTAAAGTCTCCGACGATTAATGCTTTATCTACAGACACAACCAGGTTTGAGACAAAGTCTGCAAATTCACTAAGAAATTCAGTATATGGCCCTGGGGGTCTGTAAATAATAATTAGAGGAATTGACTTATTTTTTGTGGCTACATAACTTATACTGGTATAAAGAATTTCAAAAGAATTAAATTTATGCTTAGGTTTTTGTGTGACGACTAGATTTTGACTATGGATGAGTCCAACACCTCCTCCTCTACCAGCTGAACGAGGCTGATGTACATAACTGTATCCAGGAGGACTGGCTTCATTTAATGCTATGTACTCATTTGGTTTAATCCAAGTTTCCGTTAAACACATTAAATTACATTCCTGATCAGTAATGATGTCGTTAACAATAAGAGCCTTAGACGCAAGAGATCTAATGTTTAATAGTCCTAGCCTCAGATCAAAAGTGCTGGCTGTGCATTCAATATGATTTAATTTTATGTTAATTAGGTTACGAAGATCGACTTTCCGAGATTTTCTATATATTTGAATAGCTCGGGGAACAGACACAGTCTCTATAGTATGTATTACCTTTTCCGAATTTTTAGTTGAACATTGATTATACTGAATGTTATTATTGGAAGATGTACTTACGATAGGCAGTCACTTGGAGTGTAGCGCCTTGGAAATGTTGTCTGAAAGCAGTTCCGCTCCAAGGCTGCTGGGGTGCAGGCCATCAGGACGAAACAACCTAGGACGCTCCCAGAACAGATTCCAGTTATTGACAAACACCAGATTCTGCTCATTACACCAAGAGACTAACCAATCATTTAATGCTAGAAGTCTACTGAACTTTTCTGCTCCACGTCTGTATGTGGGAAGAGGTCCAGAGACGATGATCTTCGCGGTAGGTGATCTGCCTCGTACCGTCTCGATCAGGCTGGAGAAGTCCCTCTTCAGCACCTCCGTCTGCCGCAGCCTGGTGTCGTTCGTCCCCGCGTGCAGCACAACCGCTCCAATGCGCTCGTCTTTCTTCAGGATCCCGGATACCTGCGCAGCGACATCAAGGACACAAGCACCAGAAAAACAGTGTGTGCGCACCTTACCTTTAGATGAGGCTACACGGACGTTCCGCACAATGGAGTCCCTGACGATCACAGTGTTGGGTCTGGTCTGGCGGAGAGGGGCGAAGCGGTTCCTGGTTGGAATCTCGAACACTGGAGGTGGAGAAGGTCCAGCCCGCGCCTTTCGCCGCTGGTTTACCCAAGGCCCGAGGTGTGTTGGCGCTGGCGTTACGGAGACCACGGCTGGGAAAGTCCTAGGTGCACGGTCCCTGCACAGAGAAACACACGGCGTAGAGGGGCTGGGAGTGGAAATACCACGCTGTGTGCTTACCTTGGATATGTGAGCAGAGGCACAAGATGTTTCCAGCGCAGTATATATACATATATACATATACAT
>NC_030430.2:10080226-10145226 GCF_001660625.3 Ictalurus punctatus | reverse complement strand
TTCTGCCATTTTAATTCTTTTTTCAAAAACTTTTTTTTTCTACAAACGTTGTCCAATGACCACTAAATTTGAATCACAGCATCATGAGACTATCCCGAACAAAACTTCTTTCTTTGAATTTTGATTTGTGGATCAGCTTATCCATAACATGTAAGCACATTTGATGGTGAAGCTGCAAAACAGGAAGTGACTGCATATCTCAGTTATCTACAAAGTTTGGTAAAAAAAAAAAAAAAAAAGTCACACAGTTGCTGAGATATGCCCTTACATGCTGTTTGGCAGATTTGCCAGATTAGATTGTGCGTTATGGACAAACCGTCCCATACATCAAAAATCTGAGAAACAACCTTATCGGCCTGCTCTCACAATGCTGCAGCCCTTTTAACAGTGTTAAAAAACTGTGCACCCTGACTCAAACTGAAAATGCTTGTGCTATGCTGTGATGCGCTCTGTACGCTGTGCTGTGGTGCACACATGGAGAGAGTGAAGTTTTTTTCTGTTAAGGTTGGAGTATGGGATTTACAATTTGTAATGTGTTTTTGTATCAAGGCAGGGGTTGATATGCATCTTAATGCTGATGTATTATCAGCCGATTACTTTTGACAGATGTATACTATTTAGCAGGGCTGCTCCTCTTTATAACATAAGATTTCTTAGCTTTATTGTGTAGATTTACTCTAATGGTTGGATACTAAGCTAGTGAAGGGTTTTACCCAGTGAGTATTTGAGACCAGGTTCAATAAATTACATCATGTACAATATTATGCTTATTTTTGTACCAAAATTGTATACATAGTTAGAAGAGAAGATTGTTATAAGACAGTTTTCCTTTTTTAATCTACAACCCCAATTCCGAAAACGTTGGAACAGTATGGAAAATGCTAATAAAAATAAAGGGGAATGATTTTTAAATGTACTTTGACTTGTATTTAAAGAAAAACCATATAAAGACAAAGTATTTGATGTTTTAGCAGCTGTATAGCTTTTTTGAAGGTAAAGATTTATTTTGAAATTGATGCATGCAACACATTCCAGAAAAGTTGGGACAGGGGCACTTTACATATAATTGTGATGTGACAAGTTGAAATAAGATGATGTGAAACAGGTGAGGCAAAAACTAATCATATTATATAAGGAGCCTCCAAAAAAGGCCTACTCCTTCAAGAGCAAGGATGGATCGAGGCTCATCAATCTGCCAACAGATGAGTCAGCGAATAATCCAACACTTTGAGAACAGCATTCCCCAAACACAAATCAGTAGGATGTTGGGCATTTAACCTTCTACAGTTCATAATAGAATTTAAAAAAACTCAAAGAATCTGGTCAAATCTCCGTGTGTAAAGGGCAAGACTGAAAACCACGTTGCGCGTGATCTCCGATCCCTCAGACGTCACTGTCTTAAAAACTGTCATGAGTCTAATGGATATCTTGACATGGGCTTGGGAATGCTTTGATAAACCTTTGTCAATCAGCAACATTCACCGCTGCATCCACAGATGCAATTCATAGCTTTGCTATGCAAAGCAGAAGCCATACATAAACACTGTCCAAAAGCGCCACTGACCTCTGACCTGGCACAGTGAAATTGTGTTTTGTGGGCCGACAAGCCAACATTTCAAATAGTTTTTGGACAAAACAGCCGTCGTGTTCTCCGGCCAAAGAGGTAAAGGACTATCCAAGTTGCTTTCAGTGTCAGGTCCAAAAGCCAGCATCTGTCATGGTATGGGGAGCACTGACACCACATGGGGGTTAATGTGCATTAACGTTAACCCCCAAGATAAGTGGAATCACAAAACCACCTCAACATAGCCATGTGACGTATCAAAAACTCAGCTCAATGAGGAGAATTGAATTATGGGTGTGTAGCTGCATGTAGGTGTCAAAATTTGTACAGGCAAGCACCTTCGGAAAATGTCAAATCTAGACACTTTTTTGGCTTGTAAATAGGTCTGCACTGTTTGCGTCGCCATAACAAAGCATACCTCAAAACATGTGGCCCCATTGGGAGAGGTGTGCTATTACTTTTATTAGTGTTCCCACGTGATGTCATTTTGAGGTAGTTGAGTTTTACTACCTATTTTGGGGCTTGAACGGACATGTGACATATATCAAAACACTCAGCTCAAAGAGGAGAATTGCATTATGTGTATTCTTCTGATGTCACATACATGTTAACCCCTAAAATAGGTGGAATCGCACAACTACCTCAAAATAGACGTGACATATATCAAAACACTCAGCTCAATGAGAATTGCATTATGGGTATTCTAGTGACATCACGTGTGCAGCTGCATATAGTTGTTGAATTTTGAATGGGCAAGCACCACTCACATTGTCTTCAGAAAATGTTAAATATTATTATTATTCCACATAGGAGTCTGGAGCAGCCCATAGAACACTATATCAAATTTTTCTGAAATTTGGCACAGTGATGAATAGTCTCAGCTACCTTCACAACAATTTTGGTGTATGCCACTCAAGCCCTCTAACACCAACAATAGGGCAAAATGGACATACATTTACAATAATAACTCTGCTACAGTATGTCATAGAAATGCATTCCACTTTCCTCTGATTCTTTGGGTCAAGCTGAGTTCAATGGGTACCATAATGTTAATTTGTACCATATTGGATTTTACACCATTTTGAATTTTTCAAACACATTTATTTCTTCTTTTCCTAAAATGTTTGTCTGATCATAACTGATCATTATGCTCACCCATAACATTAAAATCACTGACAGATGAAGTGAATAACATTGTCTCGTTACAATGGCACCTGTCAAGAGGTGGGATATATTGGGCAGCAAATGAACAGTCAGTTCTCAAAGTTGATGTTTTGGAAGCAGGAAAAATGGGCAAGTGTAAGGATCTGAGCCACTTTGACAAGGGGCAACTTGTGATGGCTGGACGATTGAGTAAGAGCATCTCAAAATAGCAGGTCTTGTAGGGAGTCCCCAGTATGCAGTGGTTATTATCTACCAAAAATGGACCAAGGAAGCACAACCAGTGAACCGGTGACAGGGTCATGGTTGCCCAAGGCTCATTGATGCACGTGGGGAGTGAAGACTAACCCATCTGGTGCGATCCCACAGAAGAGCTACTCAAGCACAGACTGCTAAAAAAAAGAGGATATGCTGGCAATGATAGAAAGGTGTCAGAATACTCAGTGCATCGTAGCTTGCTGTGTATGGGACTGCATAGCTGCAGGCTGGTCAAGTGCCCATGCTGATCCCATGTACCTGAAAGTGCCGACAATGGGCAAGTGAGCATCAGAACTGGACCATGGAGCAATGGAACAAGGTGGAATAGTCTGATGATTCACATTTTCTTTTACATCATGTGGATGACTGGGTGCATGTGTGCTGTTACTTAGGGAAGAGATGGCACTAGGATGCACTATGGGAAGAAGGCAAGTAGGCAGAGGCAGTGTGATGCTGGGAAACCTTGGGTCCTGGCATGTGGATGTTACTTTGACACATACTACCTACCTAAACATTGTTGCAGACCAAGTACACCCCTTCATGGTAACAGTATTCCCTAATGGCAGTGGCCTCTTTCAGCAGGATAATGGGCCCTGCAACACTAAAAAATGTTCAGGAATGGTTTGGGGAACATGACCGAGTTCTTGACTTGGCCTCCAATTTCCCCAGATCTCAATGTGATCAAGCATCTGTGTGAGGTGCTGAAAAACAAGTCCGATCCATAGAGGCCCCACCTCACAACTTATAGGACTTAAAGGATCCACTGCTAATGTCTTAGTGCTAGATACACAGCACACCTTCTGAGGTCTTGTGGAGTCCATGCCTTGATGGGTCAGAGCTGTTTTAGTGGCACAAGGGGGAACCAACAATATATTAGGCAGGTGGTTTTAATGTTATTGCTGATTAGTGTAAATTTGGCATCCACCATCATGAGACCAGCCTGAAAAAAGTTTGTCTGATTTTTGTTATTTGAGATGGTTAATCCATAATGCACAAATGAATTTGATTGTGAAGCTGGCAAAATCAGCACACTTGTATTTTGACCAAACTTGGTGGATCACTGTAGGACCTCATCCAAGGGGTCTCCAAAGAGTTTTGTTTAAATTCACCTCTAGATGGCACTGCAAATCAAAACATTTAATTAAAAATTGCTTGTAACTTTTGAACCACTCAAGATTCTTGTTCTTATTGAGTCCTTTGAAGGTGCCAATAATTTTTTTTTTGATTTCTCAAAGTTTGTGATTTCTCAAACAGCATGTCATATATTTTCAATTTTATGTAAAACTGTTTTTTCTCTTCTCCTACAAATTTTTGCCCAATCACCACCTAATTCGGCAGGCTGCGATGTAAGACCAGCCGGAAAAATATTTGTTTCTCTGATGTTTGGTATACAGGATATTCTTCCATAACATACAAACGAATTTGATGGCAAAGCCACCAAACAGGAAGTGAGGGCATATCTCAACAAGCTTATGATGTATTTTCACCAAAATGAAGAACCTCACTTTAGGGGTCTCCAAGAAGTTTTTTCTATTTCACCTCCTAGATGGTGCTATAATTCATAAATTCATATATGATGATTATAAAAATTATTCATAGCAATTGCTGGTAAATTTTAACCTTTTATGAAAGTATAATAGTGCCAAATGTCCTCAAGGAAAAATGGCATGTTGAATTACATAAATTGAATAAAAACATTGCAATAACAATACTTGAATTTTTCTGAACAGCAATTTCACACAAATTGGAAAAAAAAACAACCCCAGCAATAACAATGCTTCAATTAGTTTCTTCTGCAATTCATTGGGTTTTATATCATTGGGATATATTTTGATTGAAAACAAAATTCCAGCATTTAAAATTCAATGCACACATATTCACCTTCCTGAAATACAGTTCCAAAATATTCAGTTGTTAAAATGCCATCTTTATCATTCGTCAGGTAGTATTTCAACACACAATTTTTCAACCTCACAAATTCAGGCCGCAAAAATTCAGGCCTTAAAATTCAAGCCTTCACATCTGGGTCTCACAGGAAGAGCAATGGATTGCCAGTACTATTGGTAACATGTTACTCTGGGCCGGCCCCAAACTCTGGTGGCTGTGTGAGTAGTGGTGGGATTGAGCAGCCACAAGAGAAGATGAACCAAGCAGTATGTTCAGTTACACTGTTAATCAATATGACAGTATATATTTTATACAGTTTTTCCATTATTTTCTCTGCAAGTAAAGATGTTATTCATATCAACTTCGGTGAAATGATGTTAGCTTTTACCACTAGCTAACTAGCTGGCTAGTCAGTCACTATGCTTGGTTTATGACCAATCTGGCTAACATTATCCACCTGCATGGAGTCCACATAGGTAAATCGGTTTAGCTGAGTAACCTACCAAGCTGAACTGCAGGGTTTTAGTAATTGACTAGCTAATTATAGTTACAATGATAGACTATAGTAATTACTAGGATATTAAACCCATTTGTTTTCCCCACAGAACTTGCTCTTGGACTATGTTTTAGGGCGGTTCTGCGCTCACCTGAACCATGTTGTTGTGCATATTCCTTTAGACATGGATTACATGGGATTTATTTGCTCACAGGAGTTGGGTTTTTTGAGTTCAGTTTCTGAGGCAGTGAACATTCCACCAAACATTTTAGCAGGAATAGTACAACTTCTTACAGTAATTATGCAAAATGTGTCCAGGAGGGAGAGCATTGTGATTATTCAACAGGAACAAGGGCCAACGTAGCCTCCACATCTCGAAGTCTCACCTGATCAAATCACAAACCTGCTGGATCGGAATTTGTCTGTTCCCACTATTGCCAACCTGTTAGGGATAAGTAGGCGAACCTTATACTGATGAATGGCGGAATGTAATCTATCAGTTCAAGCTCTATAGAGCAGACTGATGGATGAGGAGTTGAAAGCTTCTGTAACTGCTCTGAAGCAAAGTACGCCTCACTGTGGATATAGAATGATAAGAGCAGCGCTTTTAAGACACAAGGACACCGGGTGCAGTTTGACCGATAAGAGCTTCAATGCGACACCGTGGGAGTCATGTCTTGTTTGACACAGCTCGGCTGTGTAGTTCGAAGGACTTAGACTCCAGGCCAAGTTCAATTATGCACATTGACAGCAATCATAAGCTAATTTGGTAAGTAATAAAAATAAGTTGATAGTGAATTCATGTTAGTTTTAATTTAAGAAAAATGTTCACAAAACATAGTCAATATAATTTGAAACATAATTTCAGCTACAACATAGTCATTTTTGGAGGTGTAGATGGCTTTTCATGGAAGGTAAGGGTTCCCCTTTATCAAGTAGATTCACCATCTTTTACAGAACTTTCCAGCTGATCATGTGTCCCCATGTACTTTCACAGATAATGTACCTTGGCGCTGCATATAGCAACCTTGCTTCAACTTCGCTGGCCTTTTTTTTCAAGAAGCAGTGGAGACTTTTGGCTTTCCCCTAAGGTACACTAATGATAATCACATTCTAAATATAAAAAGCTGTTTGATGCAGCTATATTTCTTACTATTTTAATGAATGACATTGATTCAAGACAAGAAAAAAGGCAGTTTCATGGACCAATTTTTTACACTATCAGAGTACGAAGTGACCAGGGCATTGAAAATGGGGATGTTGCTCGCCTAATGTTGACAGTCCATGGGGCAGGCAGGGGAAGCTTTATTTCAGGAAAGAGTGTCCATAATCAGCAGTGTGTTGATATACTGATACATTCTTTTATATGTACTGAGGTTTCTGTACATGCTTATAAAATAGTGTGGTGGGGTACAGTAGAAACTTACTCCATGCCATCTTGGCAAATATTGCATGTGCATTATGCATGTTAAAACAGAACAGATTTTACTGTGGTGTGAAAAATTACAAACAGTAACAGCACTTTCATGCATATGCTAAAATAGCAATGAAACATTTACGCTGCATGATTAAGGCAACAATGAAGTTGTGAACGGTAGTGAAGAAATATGCAGTCACAGCTGCTGAATAATCAAAGTTACACATTCTCAAAACCATACTTGCATGACCCAATAATCAAGTCTGTCCTGAAGGACCAGTAATATTTGTAGTGCCCTGGTAATCTGAGGATACAGAAGCAGGTAGAGGATCTTGGGAGGTCACCACTAACAACTTCCACAGCCAGACTTTCTTTAGCAACTTCCCATCCAACCCAGAACTTGAGAAGGCCCTTCAGGTCCTTGCGAGATGCTGAAATCGAATAAACAAAATCTTATTTTAAAAATTTGTTGAAGTTATTTTGCCATTTATAACGGCAACAATTTGTGGTCTTGAACAAGGCACTTTATTCACTTTATGTAAATGTTTTGCAGTTATATTTTACAATATACATGAAGACAAATGTCAGATTTGACAAATATGTTTAAAATCTTATTTATATTTAATGTGTACATAAATAAAGAAGCTAATAGAGATTTGGAGGTACACTGCTTATGCCATACCCATCTCAATTAACTGCCTCAAGTACCCAGTGATATGTTGGTTTGTTTCAGCTGGGTATTTATCATCATCATCATCATCATCATCATCATCATTATCATCATGATGCCAGGATATTCGAGAAAGCAGCATCTACATAATGACCAGTAGACTGTTGGCTAAACACTGACATTGAATATGTTTGGACATGAATTCTGAGGAAAAAAAATCAAATATTAACCAAGTATTAACCTAAAGTACTCATTAGCATAGAGGAGCAAGAGTCTTCGGATTCCACTGTAAAAAACACCACATCCTTCCTCTCGGTTGGAAGCGACTAAACCATTGTATCTTTAAGTCCAAGTTGTTTCATTGGCGTGTTTTTCTCCCAAGAACCTAAAATATGTACCAAAACGAGCAAAATAGCCAGTAATTGTCACAGAAGACATTTTAATTTCTGTCATTCTAAATCATTCAATGTATCTTCAAGTTGAGAAGAGCTTACTCACTAAGCAGCCAATTCATGTTTTATTTGTCACTACTTCAAAATTCTATAGGTACAATGTGGATTAATATGCACGCCAGATTTACAGAGCATAGAGGCCTAAAACACAAATGGAAAGAAATCCAAAAAACTACATTCATCAGAGAGGCAATAGTTTGGGCAATTAGTTAATTGCCTGATACTTCAGAGGAGTTTCCATTAAAATGATCTTTAAGCACAATTCACACCGATATACTCAGAAGACATAACATAAAACATGCTCTTGTCCACTAAGGGAAATACAGTTATTTGAATATATGTAATCACATACCACAAACAAGAAATTTACATTACCACATGTTAAAGCAGACTTTCGTAGAGCCACCTTCTATTTTTTTCGTTTGGACTCGGGAAATCCCAAGACAAACAAAGCTCCAAAACTTTCTCATATTGGTCCTCATCCGGATACTGTACATTAAGCTCAATTCATTTTTATAATATTAGTACAAAACATCCTTAGAGTAAAAAGAATACCTACTGAAAAGTTGACCAAGTATCTATATTATATATACACACCAGGTTGATGGTCTCTTGCAGATTAATATCAGGGCAGTCATCCAAAAGTAAAGTGGCTGTGTCATGTGAACCAAGAAGCAGCACATGCACAAAAGCTCTGCTGAGCCCTGCAAGACATGGTCCGCCATGAAGGAAGGAATGACCGAGCAAGAAGAAGTCACTTTCGGTAAGAAACTGTGAAGATGAGGGCACCAAGTGGTCTGGCTGCCCCTCAAACAGGCAAGTAACTCCCGTGTTTCCTGTTCAACATAAAACATGCAGAAACATTATAACTGTGACATAATTCTACTTGTTAACAGGCCAAATAAATTATAAAAAAATTGCCAGAAATTAGAGTAATGATGTTGCATACCCAAGTTCAAACTGAAGCCATACTTCAGTTTGTGAAGAATTATGGAAAAAAAGTGCTTGGTGACACCATCACCAATTGAGTGTTCCCTAAAGAACACACAAAGTGTACACAATAGCTACAATACTGCAGTGCTACACTACACATTGCATTAAACTCATTTTAATCTTCAACTGCTCTTTTCTATGCTGTACCTTGCAATTCGCATCTAAGGGGGCATGCACACTCCACATATTTTTGCTTGTAGAAGTTTATAAGTTGTTACGTTATTCAATGTATTTCTGTTTGCTCTATGTGCCATTTATGTGTCTATGTCGGTGGTGGGATAGGTTTCTTTTGTCTCCTCCCCCTTCTCTAGGCACCACCTACTGCATGCGTCACGTCACGCTTGCTAGTGGATCATCACATCTTGTCCATGCCTGCTCTGGCCTTGTGCGACAGGATTGGTTGACTGCACGTATCCAGAAGTATACTTAAGCCTTGTCAGTCTCCATCCCAGGGCAGATCATTGCCATTGCGTTGTGTATAGAGAGAAGTGCTTTTCGCCTGTGTATGACTATTTCGCCTGTGTATGACTATTTCGCCTGTCTATGACCTTATGCTCGATCTGACTTTGTTTATGCTCTGCCCCGTTACAATTCATGATACACTTGTGTATATATGTATATATTATTTTGTTAATTAACACACTAATAGTCACCTCTGTAAATAGTGCACGGTTAAGAGTGGTTTGTAGGATGTCGGCGCCATTTGTGTTGATCTTCTATTCCCCTGGTTCTGGGTTAGCTAGGGAGTGAGGGAAGACAGTGTATTTTTGTTTTCTTTTCTTGTAGTTTAGTTAGTTTTCTTGTTAGAGGGTTAGAGGGTATTTTTGTTTGTTATCTTGGCCTGGCCGGCTTCTGACGAGTGACACCACTATATATATAAAAGGTGCTCTGTCGGGAGAATAAAACAAAACAAACGCAATCTTGGTCTCGCCAACCCTTTTCTTTTTTTATTTTATTGTATGTTGTGGCCCGACTTAGACTGGGTCGTAACACAGTTCTCTCTCTTGTTCTTGAACACCTGATCTAAGGTCCATGTACATCAGAAGTGGCTTCCCAGTCTCATGGAGACAAAGAATTTCCTGAGTGTACAAGGGCACAGCCACTTTGGGATCAGGGAGGGTCTTCCAATCTAGATGGGCAGAAAGCACAGATTTTGTTAAGTGTGGCAGTGATAGATGAAATGCACTCAAATGTCACCCAACACTTATCCACTGGCATTAGTTAAGTACAAAAGGAAGCAGCAGCTGTAATTACCGTTAGCCACACACAGCTCTTCAATTGTGTTGTTCATTGTGTCATACTACAGTGTAAAGGAAAACCCACACATATAGGACATGGCACGTTTTCAAAATAATATATTTTAAATATATCATCAGATTTTCCATCTTGATTACCTTTCCCCACATACGCTCGCTTGAATTTCCAAGAGATCAAGGGCCATTTCTTCCTGGCATATAGGACAGTGAGCCTATGATGTATGATACAGTAATACAAAAAATATGAAATAGATATAGATACAAATTTAACTAAGAGAATATTGAAATGCAAAAGTGTAATGTAATATTATATATATATATATATATATATATATATATATATATATATATATATATATATATATATATATATATATATATATATATATATATATAATTATTATTTCCCCTTGTCTTTCCAAAATGACATGCAGCCTTCAACTGGTGGTTGAGAGTGTACTCATGAAAACATAGAGAGGACCATATGGTTCTTGTCATACAGCACCAACAAACTAGTCAAATATATAGTGACAGTTCAATTATATGCAACTACAAACTTTCAAATAAGATTACGTGTTCACTGTTTCCCAGTTAAGCTTTATTTGATCAAGAAAGATTACCTGTTCACTGTTACCTGGTACGGCGTCATCCACAATAACAACAGAACAGAGTCAAGAGAACTTGAAGAGTATAGGATAAGTTGCATTTTTTACATATTGCCTTTGGCATGTTATGGAAGGCCTCAGATGTTAGTGGCAACAGAGTAGTGTCAAGCTCCTCCTGGAGTGGAGCTACACATATAATGGTATTTTATTTTGTTCTTGACAATTTTAGTATCCTTCTTGAATAGCCACAGTCTGCAGGGGCCACCACAACAAGTTTTCTATGTCTCCAACCACCTTTAAGTGAAAACAAAACATATAGATGCAAAAACATTACAGACTATACACATACCTACACATCTACAGTATACCTACACAAGTTATTGAAGCGATAACCAATACTATACCTGCCTCCAATACTTACCTCCTGTTCTGTAAAACAGCCAACCACCAGTGACATCCTTCAGCTTCAGGTATAATTCAGAGAGCACATCACATATATTTTACAGGGGAAAATGAGACCACAACTATGAAATAATGAAATTAACCAAGCTATTAGACACTCATATAAGCATATTCAATTAGTCATACAACATATGACAGAACAAAATAACTTAACTCCTCATGAGTCAAATGTCCTGTTCGGCATCCCAATCCTGCTTGAGCGTGAATCAGCTGCTCTTGGTTGTTTGGAGATGTCTCACTCTGGGTTGGGAGAAGTTGGAACAACTCCTGAAAAGGCTTTGGTTTGCTGGGTACAGGATATGCACCAGAAAAACAGCATTTTCCTCTGCGATTTGCAAACAATCCTGGGAAGGATCTAAAAGAAAAGGATTTCTTCGAATTATCAAAAAGATAGCCTACCTACATACCGGTAAACTATTATGTTGTAATAGAATAAAAAGTGCTAAACCTGGTCATTTTTGCCTGAACAGATGTCCTTGCTGTGTCTCCTTGACTGTGTTGTCTGTAAATTTATTATGAAGGGAGACACTAACCACAAAAGTATTTACAAAAAATTCTCAGTAAATGTTTGTGTACAAATGTACAACATACAAAATACATACAAAATACTACCTGTTGCTGTCCTGGCTAGGCCCAGCTGAACCTCCTTGAAAATTGCTCAACAGGGACATAAGATGCCTGGCTGACCTCAGCAGTTCCTCTTTGCCTGCCTAGTAAAATAATCATGAATGGAATGTATTCAATCAAGCCATATACTGTAAAAACAGAACTGTGACAGCTCCCTTGACTTCACTGGAAGAAACCTTTGCCCAATATAGTAGCACATGGTGCACCTCAAAGGTTTCAAACGTTCAGTTGAACTCTATCTTGTTTAACTGCTATGATTGACTGCTTAATTAGGGGTTCAAGCCTGAAGGGTTGAAACACTATTGTAATTGTGAGGATTTTTATTATTCTTTTTTTATTTTATTTTATTATTATTCTGCCCTTAAACTGATTGTGCAGACCAAACCGTAAGGCATAGAGAGGTGAAACTCTGAGGGAAGGTAGTACCCCGAGTACTACAGCGTTGCAAAGTTTTGGCCCGTATACAATACTATGGATGTCTTAGTTCAATAGTTATCAAAAAAAGTTTAACTTTTGATTTACCCTCACAAGGGCATGGCCACTTTTACTTAAATGGCTATAACTCTTGAAAGGAATGAGAAATTTTCACTAAACTTAGGGTACTGTCTGAGGGTACTTCTCAAAAATGGAGGAGTTTAGCCACTTGGTGGTGCTATTATAGAAAAAAACTTGAAAATGGCTGTACAAATGGTGTGTAAATGATTGTGTATTATTCAATGTTTCAGACATACACATATTCTTTGTATCATACATTAGATCTCCTCATTCTGAACAATTTTGCCTCCAGGACCACTGCTGTCAATCAAATCATTCATTAAATATTTAAGATTATTTCAAAAACCTATTTTTGCGAACTAGACCTAGGTTTTTCACTCAACCTCAATGAAACCACTGCAATAAAATTCTCTGTACTCTCTATGTCAATAATTATTTCAAAATGGGGAACTTTACCATTTGGATAGCTATAACAGGGTCATTTAGTAAATGGGCATGGTAAAATATACTCAAACGCCTGTAGATCCTAAACGAAAAATCAAAACTTCACAAAACTATGTGAGGATGTGCAACATATAATTCGAAAGAAGCATGCAAGCTTTTATGGAGATCAGAATAGGTGGTGCTATAACTGTTAAAAAGCATCAGAAACCATACATTTCCTTAGTAAATTGCCTGTGTTAGCTGTAATTTGTCTTTTCCTTCTGTGACCTAGATGGCTAAAGGCTAGTTAAAGAATACATAATACCTTTTTACACATGTGCTTAAAAACCTTAAATGTGGGCTTGAGTAAGTGTACCCAAAATCCTATAAATCATCAAGGAATGCTTAGATCTTCTGGAGAATAGGTAAGCTCATGTGACATATGACTCTGAACATGCAGACACAATTTTATGTAGATTGGGCTGTAGTTATCTCTCTAACAGTTAAAAAGGTGAAAAATGACTGTATTCTTATGGTAAATTCACTGAAATTGCCATTATAACCACTAGATGGTAGCACAGTACTCTTTGGCTCTGTTTGCTCAATAATATATTATTGTTTCACGTTTTTAAAAAAAAATCATATTTAGACATTATAAAGTCATTATAATAACATTACCAATCACATTTTGTCAAGGTTTATCGCTTTATTTGTTCATTTGAGGTATCAGGGTTTACAATTATATTATCACATTATGATTACAGTGAGATCTGGAAATTATGTTATAAAGGGGGGGGCCTGAAGTAAGCATTTTTCATACCTATCATTTATTTCAAGTATCTATATCAACAACAAAATGTGTGCGAAACCTGAAAAGGATATTTTATAGGGGAGACCTGGAGTAAACATATTATTTCTTGTCATTCCTTAAAGAATTTCACAATATTAAGTAATATCTATTTACGTCTTTAAGGTAGCTGCTTGCAGCTATATTTTCATGTTTATTTTCCTTGATCAAGTAGACTTTTAAGGTAGTGTGATACCTTGACATTTCCGCGCATGGAAGCTACAGACTCATCATGTCCAATCACATGAGTACCAGTAAAGCTAGCTTGTAGGTATGTAGCTAGCCAAGCCACTGACTTCGTGCAGGTGTTCAAAATATAACGTGATAGTGAAGACTGCTGTCATTAGCTCATGTTAGCTAGCTAGTCACAAAAAGCTAACATAACTTCGCTACAATTAATGACTACCATTTGTCCGAAAGGATAAATGAAAAGTAATTCAACAGTACAGTAAAATACCCTACTGTGCTTTTGATAAATAAAGAATAACTTAACTTACCCCTTGATTCATCTTCTGTTTCACTATCGACCCAATCCACACCACAACCACCAACGCTTTGAACAGGTTCTGAGCAGCATGTTACCAATAGTACCGGAAAACCATTGCTCTTCCTGTGAGACCCGGATTTTAAGACCTGAATTTTTGCAGCCTGAATTTGTGAGGTTGAAAAATAATTTGTTGAAATAATACCAGACGAATAATGAAGCTGGTATTTTAACAACTGAATATATCGGAACTGTATTTTAGGAAGGCGAACATGTGTGCATTGAATTTTGAATGCTGGAATTTTGTTTTCAATCAAAATATATAAACCCAACAAATTGCAGAGGAAACTAATTCAAGCATTATTATTGCTGTTTTTTTTTTTTCTTTCTTCAATTTGTGTGAAATTGCTGGACAGAAAAATTCAAGTGTTGTTATTGCAATGTTTTTATTCAATTTATGTAATTCAACATGCCATTTTTCACATTTGGCACTATTATACTTTACCTTTCAACATCAGAACAAAGTTATCATTTCTTTTGATTCCATCAAAGATCCCGAGTGTTCTTTATTTAACACAATTGTGATTTCTCAAACAAGAAGCCAGCCATGTTGAATTTTAATACAAATTTTCTTCTTTTTCTCCCACAAATTTTGTACAATAACAATAAAATATAGTACTGGTCAACAGATGAACCAGAACAAAACTTGTTACTCAGATTTTTAAAATTATGAATGCTTTGTCCATTAAGCACAAACAAATTTGACAGCAAACCAAAAGAATGTGAGGCCATATCTCAGCAAATGTGTGACATATTTTGATCAAACTCTGTAGATAATTGAAGGACCTCCTCATAAGAGCTTACAAGACGTTTTGTCTAAATTCACCAGCAGGCGGCCCTATTATTTACAGATGCATAAAATTGTTAAGAACTTTAAAACTGCTCAACATCAAATCAAGATACTTGTTTGTCTTTAGCCCCTTCAAGGTGAGAAGATTTACTGATTTGTTCACAAAGTTTAATTTGTGATTTCTCAAACAGGAAGTCGGCCAATTTACAATTTTATTTATTTATTTATTTATCGCTTCTTTTCCTGCAAATTGTGTACCACAAACATGAAATTTGGGCGAGAGAATAGGGAGACCAACTTAAACAAAACATTTAAGTTTTTGATATAATGGACAGTTTTTTCTTAATGCATGAATTCACCAAACTTTGTAGATGAGCAATGGGCCTTGTCCTAGGGGACTCCAAGAAATTTTGTTGTCTAAGTCCCCTTTATGGGGTGCTATAATTCACAAATTCATGAAACTGCTCATAACTTTTTAACCACTTAACTTGTAATCATGAGTCTTTCTTTTAATTCCCTGGAAGGTGCATGTTACAGAGTTGTGTTTTGCCACAGGCTTTCCTCAAAAAGATGTCCTCAACACCAAATTGTGAAGAAATATTTCTTTCACGGGGTCATACTTGGTCATTTATTTATTTAGGAAAATTATCTAATATTTCATATCTCTGAGTGGAAAAAGTAGGTGAACCTTTAGGATTAGCAGTTCCCTTTCAAAGGGAACTTCGACGTTGCATTTAGCATAACAGTACGGGAGCGCCCTTGCGTGCGTGACCGGTATCTGAAGCTTGTGTAAAATCATGCCTCTACTTATAGGCCTGCCATGATCAGGTGACGTCGCAATTAAGCATGTCGCATGATATATATATGGCACCTGTGAACCATGCCGCCAGCCTTATTATCTTCAGCGAGACTGCATGTCTGTTGTTTGTATGTCAAAGAATGCTTCATTTCTACTCTATATTTTCTCAAAATCTCTAAACTTTTCTATCCCTTTTTTAGAAAAAAAGAAAAGAAAAGAGAGGGAAATAAGGAGTGAGAAAGATTTCAGAAAGTGTGTTACGCCTTGCTCCCATTTCATCACGGGAGGAGACGGACACGCTTTCTGTGTGAAGTGTTTGGGCATAGAACATGTTACAGCAGCCCTCGAGAGGTCTGACTGTCAGCATTGTGAACATTTCACGATTAGGCAACTACACTCTCGGCTCGCTCTCTTCTCGTCTGAAGGGAGTTGGGTTTCAGAGCCTCACGGCTCTTGGTCGTGGGGTTCTCGTATGAATTTGGAAGAGGAGCCGGAGACAAGCGCTGCTCTATCTCTTGCTCTGTCTTCCAGGTCCGGCTCTCCGCCTGACTTTGGAGCTCGCGTCGCGACTCCTCCTTCCCCTATGGAAAGCCAAAACACCCTCGCTGACTCCAAGGAGTCGGTAGAGGGTGCCATTGCACCAAAAACCGACAGCAGCTCTCAAGCTTATAAAAATATAAATAATATATAAATATATAAATCTCCCTCACACTGCAGAAAACTCCCCTTTTTTCCATAAGTGCATGATGAGATATCTCGCTTCTGGAGAACATCATACACTAGCCGTGTTTATAACCCTGCGACATCTGATTACTCAGCCGTCATGGGGAGTGAGCAGCACGGCTATTTAGCTATGCCAACGGTAGAGGAGATGCTTGCGAGCCACCTCTTTCCATCAACGGCGGGTAATTTAGAGAGGCCAACTTTACCTTCTAAGCCATGTAACGCCTCCTCGTCGTTGGTGGGTAAAGCCTATGCGGCAGCGGGTCTTGCTTGTGGGTCACTGCATACAATGGCAGTGTTGCAGGCCTACCAAGCAGACCTGCTGAGGTAGCTCGATACTGGGGAGGGAATTGGGCCCGAGGCAGTGGCAGAGCTGTGCCACGCCACAGAGTTATCTTTCTGGGCGACCAAACAAACGGCCCGTCATATCGGCCGTTCAATGGGAAGCCTGGTTGTGGCGGAGAGGCACCTATGGCTCAACCTCTCAGGGATGGGGGACAAAGATAAGGTCTCCTTGCTGAACGCCCCTGTTAAACCTTCCGGCCTGTTTGGCGGCGCAGTTAATGCCATCACCGACATGTTTCGCGAGGCAAAACAGCAAATGGTGGCGTTCAGCCAGTTCCTTCCCCGTCGTGTCGAGTTCACCCGGGCCTCCATGAATGGAGCCTGGGCCAGCGCTAGTGCGAGGGAGGTGCAGAAGGCGAGTGTGGCGGACCACCTCCCTCCGCAGAAAGCCAGGGGGACCGGGCGGCCACAGACACAACCTGCTAAGAGGCCTGATCTAAGAATGATCATAAAAGCAAAGCAGGTTATGAAGGAACGGTCCTGATGGGCCACAGAGGGACGTATCAGGGCACATGAGGTTGTTAGGGCAGTTAGCCCACAGTGCTATAGTAGGGCCTGCCCTTTGCCGAGGCCATCCCACGTTTTCAGCCTTCTCTGCTCAGCGAGCTGTCACAGGGAGACGGAAATCTGATGCTTTCTCTCCAATGAAATGTGGAAAAGTTAACATCACTGAAAGACCATTTGGCAGCGTGGAAACTACTGCCAAATGTATCTCAATGGGTTCTGTCTACCATAGAAAAGGCTTACCGGGTTCAGTTCAGAGCTCGACCCTCCCGGTTAAGAGGTGTGCTCACCACAGTTGTCAGCACAGAGCAGAGCCCAATGTTAGCGCAGGAAGTAAGTTCCCTTTTGGACAAAGGGGCCATAGAACTTGTACCCATTCCCTAAGGGAGGGATTTTTTTTACAGCCGTTATTTCCTGGTCCGCAAAAAAGATGGGACTATGCGGCCAATTTTAGATCTGCGTCATCGGACATACAGGTTCAAGATGCTGACGCTCAAACTTATCGTGCCACAGATTCAGTCCGAGGACCGGTTTGTGATGATAGATATGAAAGATGCATATTTCCACATAGGAATATCACCCAGTCACAGGAAGTTCCTGAGGTTTGCGTTTGGAGACTACACATACCAATTTCGGGTTCTTCCCTTCGGGCTAGCTTTATCCCCTCGCACCTTCACAAAGTGCATGGATGCTGCTCTAGCTCCTCTTGCGACTCCAGGACATCCATGTACTGAACTACCTGGAAGACTGGTTAATTCTAGCACGATGAAGGGAACAGGCGGTTCAACATCGAGATGTTGTTCTCTCCCACATGAGGAGCTTGGGGCTCAGGTTGAACCTCAAGAAAAGTATGCTTTCTCCAGTGCAGAGGACAACTTTTCTAGGTGTTATATGGGATTCTACTACGATGAGGGCGTTTCTAACCCCAACACGCATAGGATCGATCCTATCAACTTTGAGCAAAATAAAGCTATGTCTGGGCATCCCCTCCAGTCTCTACGAGAGACTGTTGGGCCTTATGGCAGCAGCAGAAAACGTCATACCGTTGGGCCTATTGCACATGAGACCGTTTCAGTGGTGGCTGAAAAGTCGGAGGTTTCATCCAAGGATGAAACCTCTGAGAGTAATCAGTGTCACGTGGCGATACTTATGTGCTCTGAGTATTTGGAGGTGCCCGCAGTTTCTAGCCTCGGGTCACACTCTAGGGGCGTCTCCTTACCGTAAGACGGTAATGACAGACGCATCCCTCACGGGCTGGGGTGCAGTCTCAAATGGCTGTTCAGCTCACGGTCTTTGGAGCGACCCTCATCTGGAGTGGCATATAAATCGCCTAGACATGCGGGCCATATTCCTAACACTGAAATTCTTTCTTCCTCAGTTGAGAGGTCACCATGTGCTAGTTGTGTCAGACAACACAGCAGTGGTCTCATATATCAAGGGAGGGTTACGTTCACGCCCCCTGTTCAGGCAGGCGCAACTAATCCTTCTCTGGGCAGAGGGAAAGTTCTTGTCAGTGAGTGCAATGTACGTTCCGGGCAGCCAGAATGTAGGGGCAGACAACCTGTCGAGGCAGGGGCTGAGGCCCGGGAGTTGGAGGCTCCATCCACAAGTGGTGTAGTCCATATTGCGGTGGTTCGGACAAGCGGAAGTGGATGTGTTCGCCTCTGAGGAAACAACACACTGCGCGCTGTCGTTTGCCCTCACTCTTCCCGCACCACTGGGGCTGGACGCCATGGTGCACACGTGGCCGAGGTCAGGTCTATATGCTTTCCCCCAGATCGCTCTGCTCCCACAAGTTCTAGCGAGAGTTCGCCAAGACCGTCTACGTCTGCTGCTAGTAGCACCTTATTGGCCAGCTCGAATATGGTTCTTGGAGATAATTTCCCTGCTCGACGGCACTCCTTGGGAGATTCCCATACGCAGGCATCTACTGTCTCAAGCTGGAGGGCTGATTTTATCACCCTCAGCCAGAACTATGGAAACTGTGGGTCTGGCCCCTGAGGGGCACCAGCTCATAGATTCTGGTCTCACAACTGAGGTTGTAGAGACCATGTTAAATGCTAGAGCACCATCCACAAGGAAATTGTATGCGCTCAAGTGGCGGCTTTTTGTCTTGTGGTGTGAGGAACGTCAGCTAGACCCAGTGAACTGTGCAATAGCTACAGTCCTGGAGTTCATACAACAATGTTTCTCAGCAGCTCCTTCTACAATCAGGTTTACGTGGCTGCCGTTTCGGCCAGCCACGCCCCTGTTCATGGAGCCTCTGTGGGGCAACATCCTCTAACCTCGAGGTTCATGCGTGGTGTCAGACAGCTGAGGCACATCTGCAGGCTGCGCATACCTTCCTGGTACCTTTCTGTGGTCTTGGAAGGTCTGTCAGGGGCCCCATTTGAGCCTTTAAAGTCAGCCTCTGAGAAGTTTCTGACTGTAAAGGTAGCTCTCCTACTGGCCCTGACATCTCTAATGCGAGTGGGAGATCTACAAGCTCTCTCTGTTGCCCCTTCCTGCCTTGACTTTGCCCCTGGATTAGCCAAGGCCTTCCTGTATCCTAGGCCAGATTATATTCCTAAAGTGCCTACATCAGCTGCCCACCATGTGGTGTTGCAGGCTTTCTGCCCTCCTCCGTTCCTCACACCGGAACAAACGAGGATGCACCTGCTGTGTCCAGTAAAGGCTCTCTGTACTTACGTCCACCACTCCGGCCAGTGGCGTAAGTCGGAGCAGCTGCTGATATGCTTTGGCGTTGACAGTAAAGATGATGCTGTGTCAAAGCAGCGCATCTCGAATTGGATAATGAAAGCAATCTCTATGGCTTACGAGGCGTGCGGTCTCGCCACGACTCTTGGCATAAGAGCTCATTCCACTAGGGTCGCCTCCTCGAAGGCTTTGTCCAAAGGGGTATCCTTGCAGGATGTGTGTGCTGCTGCGGGATGGTCTACGCCACACACATTCATCCGTTATTACAGCCTGGATATTCATTCCACCCCGGGCTCGAGTGTCTTGCAGTGACCCTCGGACTTGGGTCTTTTTGAACAGTCTGTATCCCCGGTATGACGGAGTGGGTATTCCCGTTCACATACTGTTATTCTAAATGCAACGTCGAAGTTCCCTTTGAAAGGGAATGTCGGGGTTATACATGTAACCCTGTTCCCTGAGAAGGGAACGAGACTTTGCATAGCTTTGTATATATAATGCGACGTGCTTAATTGCACGTCACCTGATCATGGCAGGCCTATAAGTAGAGGCATGATTTTACACAAGCTGCAGATACCGGTCACGCGCGCAAGGGCGCTTACATACTGTTATGCTAAATGCAACTTCTCGTTCCCTTCTCAGGGAACAGGGTTACATGCGTAACCCCGATGTTCATTTGAAGGTGAAATTAGTCAGGAGTTTTCAATCAATAGGATGACAATTGGGTGAGTGAGCACCCTGTTTTATTTAAAGAACAGGGATCTATCAAAGTCTGATTTTCACAACACATTTGTGGCTGTGTATCATTACATGAACAAAGGAGATTTCTGAGGACCTCAGAAAAAGAGTTGTTGATGCTCATCAGGCTGGAAAAGGTTACAAAACCATCTCTAAAGAGTTTGGACTCCACCAATGCACAGTCAGACAGATGTAAGACGTGCAATAGTTGACGAGGTCACAGAGAATCTCTCACAAGAATCTCTCACATTGTTAATATTCATGAGTCCACCATCAGGAGAACACTGAATAACTATGGTGAGCATGGAAGGTTTGGAAGGAGAAAACCACTGCTCTCCAAAAAGATAATTGCTGCCTGACTGCAGTTTGCTAAAGATCACAAGGACAAGCCAAATATCTATTGGAAAAAAATTGTGGACATAAGAGACCAAAATATAATTTTTGGTTTAAATTAGAAATGTTGTTTGGAAAAAAGGAAACACTGTATTCCAGCATAAGAACCTTATCCCATCTGTGAAATATGGTGGGGGTAGTATCACTGTTTGGGCCTGTTTTGCTGCATCTGGTCCAGGATGAATTGATGGAACAATTACTTCATTCTAATGAAGCCCAGTGAATTCTAAAGGAAAATGCCAGTACTATAAAACTATGAAAATCTATGCATTGTTATGTAATAGCATTTATTACACTGATTATTATAAAAAAGTTTTTTTAATGAATGCATTCCATTTCAGTCACATTTTATTGGATATCAGCTGCTGTCATGAGAAACATCATTAGCCAATTGGATGATGCATTTTCTGTTTAAAAGCGATTAGCCAGATATGTACACTAAATATGGAGCACAGAGGTATGGAGGTGAGAGCCAGTGAAGCAGCCTGCTGAAAAAGAAAAGTAGATCAGTATTCATAACATAAGGTACAATTTCCCCCTATTATTAATGTAATAATTTTAATCATAAAGTATTTTAACATTATTAGTATTCAAAGATTGTTTACAGTAGATTGTGCTGTAGATAGCAATAGTATTTTTAGTAAGATGTCTTGATATCCATGATACAACATTTTTTAATGAACGTGTCATAAACATCACAGATATATAAAGGGATAGGGCACAGAGAAGTACACATGCATAAAGTAAGTCATTGTCATAGAGCTCCCAACTTGCAACAGAAAGTGAGGCTAAAAAAACAAACCTTTTTAATGTGTCTCTCACAGGGTGAGTAAGTGTCATACGATAGCACAAATAGTCAGAATGATGTCAATATTTCAATGATATTAAATTGGGAAGACAATGTTGAAATCTGGAGCAGTATTGCCATAGTGAGGTGATTAATTAAAATATCAGGCAGGGCAAAAAGAAAGTGTAGCATAATTCCACTGTACATAATGCAACATGACTCAAAGTTTATGTGTATGTTCAGTGTTCTGGCATAATAACATCCATATGCTAATAGTGGCTGTTGTAATAGACAATGCTGTGCCCTTGGTGCTTGGGCCCATCAATCACTGCTTGCAACTATATATATTTTCTTTGATTGAATCTGTTGAACAAATGAGGAGTGTCACAAGAATTTGACAGAAGAAGGTAGCAGTTCTGCCTAACTAGATGTTACATAGATAAAACAGCAAAGTGGAAACATTTGTGTATATTAAAATGTTATCTTCCTTCATGTGACTATAAATATAAATTTGCTACAGTGCAAAGGCAAAGCGTAAAAAAAATATTGGGAGCCCTAGACCAATTTTTAAATCTACTGAGGTATATTTGAAATCTGTTTTCTTCTGTGCCTGATTCTAAATACAGCATGAGATTCATAAATATTTGGGTGAACAAAAATGGAAATACTTTGTTCCCAGGTTCACACCTACCCATGAAACTGCTTATCAGTCAATTGTGTAATTACTTTTGATCCTATGAAAATTGAAAATGGAAGAAGTCTGCAAAAAAATACTGTAATTCCTAAAGAGTTAATGAAACCTTTTTAATTAAAACTGAAAGTCTACACTTCAATCGCCTCTTGATCGCTTCATTTCAAATCCATTGTGGTAGTGTACAGAGGCAAAAGTACAAAATTGTGTCACTGTCCACATACTTATGGACCTGACTGTATGTATATATACCAGTGGATTTCATGCAGCTATCATAAAATTAACTACCGGCTCATAGAAAAGCCACACTGATCAAAACAGCATTAAATGAAAAATGATGGCAGCGTATGGCTCGTACAGCAGTATCTGATTAGGCCCATATTGGCTACAGGTACAGGTGAGCAGTCTGTCAAAAAGCATGTTGTCATCATAAGAGACTGGTTTCCCTGGATTCCAGAACTTTGGGAAGAGGCACCTGTGGATTAGAAAGTGGATTTTTCTTCAGTATGATGCATAAATCAGATCAGGTATTTTTGCACAAAGCCCAAATTCAACTAAAATAAGAATTTAACTGGATAACTTCAGAACATTAACCTTGATCTTTACCTATTTATTGTTATTTAATATTTTACTGCTATCTCCTATGTACATACAGTGGTGCTAAAAAGTTTGTGAACCCTTTTAGAACTTTCTATATTTCTGCATAAATATGACCTAAAACCTCATCAGATTTTCCAGAAGTCCTAAACGTAGAGAAAGGGAACCCAATTAAACAAGGAGAAAAAATATTATACTTGGTCATTTATTTATTGAGGAAAATCATTCAAAATTACATATGTGTTATATGAACCTTTCTTTCAGTATCTGATGTGATCCCCTTGTGCAAGAACAACTGCAACTAAACGTTTCTGGTAACTGGTGATCAGTCCTGCACATTGGCTTGGTGGAATTTTAGCCCATTCCACAGTACAGAGCAGCTTCAAGTCTGGGATATTGGTGGGTTCCCTCACATGAAAAGGTCCTTCAGGTCCTTCCACGACATTTTCATTGGATTAAGGTCAGGACTTTGACTTGGCCTTCCAAAACATTAACTTTATTCTTCTTTAGCCATTCTTTGGTAGACGACTTCTGTGCTTAGGGTCATTGTCTTGCTGCATGGCCCACTTTCTCTTGAGATTCACTTCATGGACAGATGTCCTGACATTTTGCTTTAGGATTTGCTGGTATACTTCAGAATTCATTGTTCGAGCAATGATGACAAGCTGTCCTGGCCCAGATGCAGCAAAATAAACCCAAACAATGTGAGAGAGGACTTTAGTTGCTTAGAAGTCACTTCTAGGGAGGGTAACAATGGTTTTGAATTTCCTCCATTTAAACACATTTGGTCTGACTGTGGATTGGTGGAGTCCAAACTCTTTAGAGATGGCTTAGTAATTTTTTCCAGCCTGATGAGGATCAACAACTCTTTGTGAGGCCCTCAGAATTCTCCTTTGTCCGTGCCGTGATACATTTCCACAAACATGTGTTGTGAAGTTTGATATATCCCCGTTCTTTGAATAAAACAGGGTGCTAATTCCCACCTCATTGTCATCTCATTGATTGAAAACACCTTACTCTAATTTCACCTTCAAATGAGCAGTTAATCCTAAAGATTCACATACTTTTGCCACTCACAGATATGTAATATTGCATAATTTTCCTCAATAAATAAATAACCTAGTATAATATTTTTGTCTCATTTGTTTAATTGGGTTCTCATTGTCTACTTTTAGGACTTTTGTGAAAATCTGATGTTGTTTTAGGTCATATTTATGCAGATATATAGAAAATTTTAAAGGGTTCACAAACTTTCAAGCACCCGGTACATGCCAATCAATACAGGTGGGGTGGAGCTTAATTTACTTAAATAGCTTTACCTCATGATTGGTTGTACAGATTAAAAAAACATGGCCACTATGAGGCAATCAGATTTCAGCAGGAATTTGACAGTGTTAACACTGACCTGTTGTCCTGAAACTTGAATGGTAGGTTTGGGTAAGGAAACATTACTATCTGATGCAATCTTACTCAAATTGGCCACTGGGAGGTGCTTTTCATATTTGTGCACATAAAAAAAGCATATATTGTAAAAAATAAAGTGTACAGTGAAAATTCTTTGTAGATTACTTCTGTTGCCCAAACTCTAAAAAGTGCCCTTTGGACAATTTATCTCTGCCTACATGATCCTTTGTGATCATATCATACATAATATCATACATAATAAGCTAAACCTACTTTAGCACACTGGTCTGGGGAATTTTGGCAATTCTTCACCAGTAACCAGTACATGGCTGCTTTCAACTAAATGGTTTTCAGCAACATTTTATAGAATTTCAAACATTTCATACTTAAGTTTTTTGAGCAGTCCTCACAAACTTGAAAATTATATTAATCTATGAAATCTTTATTGTTTTATGTAACTTGGCAAGATAACTTGGCAATGTGGCACTGTTCACTGGGGGAAATATTTGCTGAAGGTGCCTGGACCCTGATAATCACTGACTGCCATAAGTATTGTTTGAATATAAACAATTTATTTTTTGATTATCTTTTCAACTATTCAAAAAGATGATTTTTTCTTAGTATTTCAGACACTTAAAACTTAAACCATGCAAATGCTCCTTCTTCCATTATTATGGTGTGTTAATTTTGTACAGTATCTCACAAACGTGAGTACACCCCTCACATTTTTGTAAATATTTGATTATATCTTTTCATGTGACAACACTGAAGAAATGACACTTTGCTACAATGTAAAGTAGTGAGTGTACAGCTTGTGTAACAGTGTAAATTTGCTGTCCCCTAAAAAAAACTCAACACACAGCCATTAATGTCTAAACCGCTGGCAACCAAAGTGAGTACACCCCTAAGTGAAAATGTCCAAATTGGGCCCAAAGTGTCAATATTTTGTGTGGCCACCATTATTTTCCAGCACTGCCTTAATACCCTTGGGCATGGAGTTCACCAGAGCTTCACAGGTTGTCACTGGAGTCCTCTTCCACTCCTCCATGACGACATCACGGAGTTGGTGGATGTTAGAGACCTTGTGCTCCTCCACCTTCCATTTGAGGATGCCCCACAGATGCTCAATAGGGTTTAGGTCTGGAGACATGCTTGGCCAGTCCATCACCTTCACCCTCAGCTTCTTTAGAAAGGGCATTGGTCGTCTTGGAGGTGTGTTTGGGATCGTTATCATGCTGGAATACTGCATACTGATCACGCTCTGCTTCAGTATGTCACAGTACATGTTGGCATTCATGGTTCCCTCAGTGAACTGTAGCTCCCCATTGCTGGCAGCACTCATGCAGCCCCAGACCATGACACTCCCACCACCACGCTTGACTGTAGGCAAGACACACTTGTCTTTGTACTCCTCACCTGGTTGCCGCCACACACGCTTGACACTATCTGAACCAAATAAGTTTATCTTGGTCTCATCAGACCACAGGACATGGTTCCAGTAATCCATGTCCTTAGTCCGCTTGTCTTCAGCAAACTGTTTGCTGGCTTTCTTGTTGATCATGTTTAGAAGAGGCTTCCTTCTGGAACGACAGCCATGCAGACCAATTTGATGCAGTGTGTAGCGTATGGTCTGAGCACTGACAGGCTGACCCCCACCCCTTCAACCTCTGCAGCAATGCTGGCAGCACTCATACGTCTATTTCCCAAAGACAACCTCTGCATATGATGCTGAGCACATGCACTCAACTTCTTTGGTCGACCATAGCAAGGCCTGTTCTGAGTGGAACCTGTCCTGTTAAAGCACTGTGTGGTCTTGGCCACCATCCTGCAGCTCAGTGTCAGGGTCTTGGCAATCTTCTTATAGCCTAGGCCATCTTTATGTAGAGCAACAATTATTTTTTTCAGACCCTCAGAGAGTTCTTTGCCACGTGGTGCCATGGTGAATTTCCAGTGACCAGTATGAGGGAGTGTGAGAGCGATGACACCAAATTTAACACACTTGCTCCCCACTCACACCTGAGACCTTGTAACACTAACAAGTCACATGACACCGGGGAGGGAAAATGGCTAATTGGACCCATTTTCACAATTTGGACATTTTCACTTAGGGGTGTACTCACTTTTGTTGCCAGCGTTTTAGACATTAATGGCTGTGTGTTGAGTTTTTTTGAGAGGACAGCAAATTTACACAGTTACACAAGCTGTACACTCACTACTTTACATTGTAGCAAAGTGTCATTTCTTCAGTGTTGTCACATTGAAAGATATAATCAAATATTTACAAAAATGTGATTGGTGTACTCACTTTTGTGAGATACTGTATCTAGGCTCTTTCAAATGTATAGGTTGCTCTCCTAATTTGAGTCCTAATTTGAGAATCCTTAACTGCACTTACCGCTTTTAGATAAGCCACATTGCTCTGTCTAATTTCATTGAGGAGTAAGTCACGTGGTGTTAGTTCCTCTTTTGGTGGCTGCCTTCTTCGAGGAACTGGTTTCAGTGCCTTTATCACATCTTTCAGGTTGGCCCTATCATCCAGAGAGCCTTCACTTGCTGTGTTTGTGTGCTTGAAAGTGCTCCGTAACTGAATATTAGCCCTCCCATCTCTTTTCTCTTCTTTTTTAGTTAAATCCAGGAGTGGGTCACGACGTTTTGGAGTCTTCTTAAGCTTCACATCTTTTAACATATTGCGGGAGTCTGAGTCTGAACTGCGTGGATGTTGTCCAGTAGGGTGGTGTGTCTTTTGTAGCTTGTGACATGGTGTTGATTCAATAGAAGGTTCTGGAGGGCTTTGTGAAAGAAGCTGAGGACCATGGGCAGCACAGATAAGTTCCATTCCAGGAATATATTCTCCTAACATCTCCAGCAGACCAGGTGGGAAGTTCAGGTGGCTCTCATACACCTCCATGATCTGACGTTGCTCTTTTATCTGCTGAAGCCTCTGCTCTTCCTTCCTTTGTTGTCGCTGCCGGTCAAGGTTCCTAGTGAGCAAGTTAGTCACCACCATCCTGGGCCCAGGAAGCTCAAAATGGTAGCCAACCTTAAGCAGGGTGTTGTTGGCTTTCAGGAGACGTGCCACTTCCATCTCTGCATGATGGCCCAGCATGTGCCTCTGATTGTGGAACCGGAGTTCTGTCAAAGTCTCATTGAACTGTAGACAGCGCATGATCGCAATGATACCTTTTCCAGTAATGAAGTTGGATTCAATGTTCAGTGTAGTGATGCTCCTGTTCTCTCGCAGCATGTTGGCCAATGAAAAAGCCACATTTTCATCTGCACCTGTGTTTGCAATGCTGAAGATCTTCACATGCTTGTTCTTCTTCAGTGCCTCAATGTAGTCTAAGAGCATTTCTTTAGGAATGTTCTCAATATTGTTTAGGTTGATCTCAGTGATATAGGAGTTATGATTGCGGATTTTGTCCAGAGTGCTTTCCAGATTGGTATCATTCCCAGATGGCCTTGCAGTTTTTTTAATCAAACCATCACCATGTGCAAGCTTTGGGATCTTCAATTTGGATATGACTCTCTCTTCTTTCTTAGGAACCCAGTTCTCATAGGCTGAGGGAACAGGTTTACATTGAATCTGATCTGTTTGCTTCATTTTAGCCACTTTTGATTCGTCCTCATTCAATTCAGCTCTTTGAGTTTCTCTCTCTTTTTGTGAGTCAGAGAAATTTGGAGCTGGCTGAGAGTTGGCAAACATAATAATGCTACTCTCTTGAGTTTCTGTTTTAATTGGTTGTTTCTTTTGATCATTCTCACCAACTTCTACATCGACAACTTTGTCTTTTACTTCTTCGATCACTTCCTCAATCACCTCTTTACAATCCCCTATCTCAGCATCTTTTCCAATTTCCTCATACACAATATTTTTATTATCTTCTTTCACTATATTCTTCAGCTCTTCTGCCCTTTTTTTCTGATGGTGACAAAAATATGTAAAAGCATACTATCAGCCATGTATGATATAATGTATGGATAATATTGATCAAAGTAACAATATTGAATATAGTAAAATAAAGATTATAGTATAGAGTATAGTAGAATAATATAGAATATAGTTTTGTTTTTGTTTTTTTAATAGTAAAAACTGAATGCAGAATGTTCAAACTCATATTTTTAGATTTGCCTGAGAAATTTTTCTTACCTGACTGGGGAGCAGGGTGGTAGGTATTCTTTCTTCTTCCAGTAAACGTTTAGATTGTCTCTCCCAGTACAGGTAGTCCACTAGTGATCTATGGTCAAATGAACCTGTTGGGGGTTTATCAGTTTGGTCCTTCTGTCGCATCCCTACTGGCACTCTCTCATCAGGAACAATTACCTCCATTTCATTCTGGAGCTGTTTGAGCTCTTCAGCAGTGAGACCTGCCAAAATCACATCTTCATCAATGTTTTCCTGATCCTCAGACTCCCATTCTTTGTCCCCTGAAATTAGCAGAAAATATAAATGGCAAAAAGAGAACTATACAGTTAATGTAACTTGATCTATACCATTTGTGGTGTACATTTTTAGACAATTAACAATTTAAATCTCATTGATCATAAAATACAGAACACTAATTATCAAACAGCATAAACACATTTAGTGTGTAGGGAGCAAATATTACAGCCTCTGGTACAGCCTGTGGAAAAACAGGTAGAAAATGAGAAGCAACAATGGTATGTGACAGCAAAAAATAGAAAACCTTCAGTCGTTGCTTCAACAGATGCGTTATTCTGTCTCATTCCCACTGGTATTGTTTTATATGGGGCAATATCATCCATCTCGTTCTGGAGCTGCTGGAGCTCTTCAGCTGAAAGACCTTCAAGAATTTTGTCTTCATCAATTTCCTCCATGTAGGGTTCCTGGTCACAGTACTTGGACATATTCACACTGGAGTGGCTTCAGTTAGGAAACCACAAGCTCAACCAAAGGCAGAATCACAAGCTGCTGTGAAGAGAATGTCAGCCTGAACTTCAGCTGGGTGCGAGAATCCCTCAGTGCCTTATCAGAGTCTAAATATATCGCTGTTTCAAAGAGGGGTGGGTATTTATAATACACCAACATATTCTTTTTTCAGCCACTTGAGTCAGCTGAGTGGTTCAGTAGTACTCCAGTGTGGCAGGTGACTGAAGGGGGATGGGGGGTGGGTTGGAGGACTTGGAGAAAGACAGAGGCAGGTGGAAATGCCAGTCGAATATCTTCCATTGGCTAAGTCCTGAACCATAAACATTTTCTGTGCTGCCATCTTTCATATTTATTAGGGCCAGTTTTGTGTAATGTTGGAGTGCCCATGAACTGGCCTTCTGTAACCTAAGAGCATTTCTTTAGGAAACTTTTCATTGTGTTTATGTTGATAGTGGAGTTATGGTAGCAGATTTTGTCAAAAGTGCTTTTCAGAATGGCATCAATCCCAGATGGCCTTGTAATTGTTTTTTTTTTTTTTTAATTCAAACCATCACCATGTGCAAGCTTTGTGATTTTCAACTTGGATATTACTCTCTTCTTTCTTAGGAACCAAGTTCTTATAGGCTGAGGGAACAGGCTCACACTGAATCTGATCTGAATGTAATATTGAAGTGCTCATGGGTTGGCTTCTGTAGTAATCAAAATACACTTGACTCTTAAAAAAAAGTTTTATATAAAGGGTTTTAGGACAATTTTTCATCTTTTGGACCATAGTCCCCTGTCCCATAGCATTGAGGTAAAGCTGAACATTACAATGTGTTTTTGCAAGGTCTGCATAAATGAATCAGACGAGACATAATGTTTTGTTTTCAAACAAAGGATTTTGGCTAATTTGCCAAATTAACATGTAGAATGTGTTGTCATCATGACATTTAATGGAATTTACCATTATCTGAGATGAGACTTGTAAGGACTACATAGAAATACAGTACTGTTTCTAGACTGATGTAGCAGTACAGTTGAGGTCAGCAAACCAGTTACTTGTAGTTTTGGCACTGTGGGCAAAGTCCTGCTGGAAAAGGAAATCATCATCTCCATAAAGCTTGTCAGCAGATCATAATCTCCTGGTTGATGACTGCATTGACTCTCGACTTGAGAACACACAGTGGACCAACACTAGCAGATGACATGGCATCCAAAATTATCACTGACAATGGAAATTTCACACTGGACTTCAAGCAACTTGGATTCTGTACCTCTCCACTCTTCCTCCAGACTCTGGGACCTTGATTTCCAAATGAAATGCAAAATATACTTTCATCTTCACCATGAATGTGGTTGTGTGTACTGAACCAGACTGAGAGATTAAAGGTTCAGGAAACATTTGCAGGTGTTTTGTATTATAAAATTCTGTATTATAAATTCTTTATTGTCATATTTTGAGATAGTTTTTGATTTCCATGAGCTGTAAGCAGTAATCATCAAGACTAAAACAAAAAAGGCTCTATATAGTTCACTTTATATGTAATGCATATGAATTTATGAAAGTTCCACTTTTTAAATTAAATTATGGAAAACTTTTCCACTATATATATATATATATATATATATATATATATATATATATATATATATATATATATATATATATATATATATATATATTTATATATATATATATATATATATATATATATATATGTGTGTGTGTGTGTGTGTGTGTGTGTGTGTGTGTGTGCACTCAGCAAAAAATAAACATATCTTCTTCAGTAGACTGTATTTTAAAGATTTGTAAGCTTTGTAAAATCCAAATAAGCTTTGCAGATCTTTATCGAAAAGGGTTTAAATGCTGTTTTTCATGCTTGTTCAAAGAACCGTAAACAATTATTGCACATGCACCTGTGGAACAGTCCTTAAAACACTAACAGTTTACAGGCGGTAGGCAATTAAGGTCACAATTACAATAACTTAGGACACTAAAAAGAAATTTCTACTGACTCTGAAAAACACCAGAAGAAAGATGCCCAGGGTGCCTGCTCACCTGCGTGAACATGCCATAGGCCTGCTGCAGGGAGGCATCAGTACTGCAGATGTGGCCTGAGCAATAAACTGCAATGTCCGTAATGTAAGCCTAAGACAGTGCTACATGGAGACAGGAAGGATAGCTGATTGTCCTTGGAGTGGCAAACCACATGTAACCATGTGTCCCCCAGACGTGATCGAGAACTTGCAAATGTCTTGGTGGAAGAGTGGGGTAACATCTCATCCTCAAGAACTGACAAATCTGGTGCAGTCCATGAGGATGAGATGCACGGTAGTACTTAAAGCAGCTGGTGGCCACACCAGATATTGACTGTTATTGTTATTGATATTGATCCCCTTTTGTTCAGGGACTCATTATTCCATTTCTGTTCGTCAATTGTCTGTGAAACAGTTCAATTGTTCAGGTTATGTCTAAGTTGTTGAATCTTTTTATGTTAATACAAATATTTACACATGTTAAGAAATTTACTGGAAATTAAAGCAGTTGAATGTGAGAGGACATTTCTTTAAAATTTTTATGTATATATATATATATATATATATATATATCACACCCCCTAATGAGCCACAGCATTATGGTTTGAAACACTGCCGTCACTTTTGAACTGAAAGGTTCAGAATGAGAGGCAATGTCAGTTCCAGTTAAGGAAAATCTTAAGGGTACAGCTTACAGAGATATTCTAGACAATTGTTTCCTTCAAACTTTGTGGCAACAGGTTGGGAAAATTGTCTACACCAATATTTTAGAGCCGAAATGCCGACTTTCAGCTTTAATTTGAAGGTATTTACATTCAAATCGGGTGAACAGTGTAGGAATTACAAAACGTTTTATATGTGGTCTCCCCATTAAAAAAAGAAAAACAAAACAAGCCCATCACAGATATAGCAAAAAAATGTGTTGCCAAATTTACAATTTGGTACATTTTAAAAAGAACACACACACACACACACACATACAGTATCTCACAAAAGTGAGTACACCCCTCACATTTTTGTAAATATTTGATTATAACTTTACAACACTGAAGAAATGACACTTTACTACAATGTAAAGTAGTGAGTGTACAGCTTGTGTAACAGTGTAAATTTGTTGTCCCCTCAAAATAACTCAACACACAGCCATTAATGTCTAAACCGCTGGCAACAAAAGTGAGTACACCCCTAAGTGAAAATGTCCAAATTGGGCCCAAAGTGTCAATATTTTGTGTGTCCACCATGTATGAATATCTACTGGTTTTGTCTTAAACTAATTCATAAAACTTCAAAAAACAAAAACAATATATTTGGTTTTATTTTATATTTTGTGAGCTCAGTTTTGTAGTATTGAAAGGAGGACTGACACTTTAACAATAAGGTTTTCTAAATTACCTTGTAGTGAAAAGATGTGTGTGAAAAGAAACAAGAACAGTATGAACCTTAAATTGAATCTAAAGTTTACTTATGGCATCATACTTTTATTATTTTTTTTCCATTTAGTCATGTACCCAAACAAATTGCAGTTTTTCATCAGGACTGATATCTGTCCCACTTTAAACTTATCTTTGTAGACAAATGCAGGTGAACAGTCATGAGCAGAAAAGCCAAAGCAATGAAATATACACAACACCAAATTATACAATTTTGTGATATCTACAGGAACTATTCCTTGTAATGTTATATAATAGAAAAAATGGCTCACACCATAAAATAGAAGTTATAAGTTGAGTTAATACAAAGCATATCTTTATGTGTGTGTGTGTATATACTGTGTGCACGTATGTATGTATATATATATATATATATATATATATATATATATATATATGTGTGTGTGTGTGTGTGTGTGTGTATATATCTGCATATATCTGTATATATCTGTATATATATATGTATATATTTGCGATGCACCAATGTATCAGTCGATAACGGCTATTTTTCCTGCTATCGGCTCTCGGCCAATAGTTTAAAAACATCCGATGATCAGGGCCGATTATATCCTGTCATTCAAAAGAGGGAGGGAAAACACATAGATTTCATGCTGTGTGTAAAGAAGATGTCTGTTGTGTGGAATGATGACAAAACGGCAGTTTATAAGTTCTGTAATCTCTGCACCGCTCACCCTCGCACTGAAGTAAAGGGCCAGTATACTGTTGAAAGATTTAAGTTGAAGATAAATTGACAAAAAAATTTGCATTGCACAGAAAAATATTTGTAGAGTAGTGTATTTCATATCCAGTTAATGTTAATATATAAAAAAGTTTATATTATATATTACCAGTTTGATGTTCAATGATGAAGTAGAAATGTTTTGTTTGTGGTGAGTGAATGTGAGCCTAACAGGAGTTTTTTTTTTTTTTTTTAATTTAGTCAATTAATTCTGTTGATATGAATTAATAACATTCAATAAGTTATCTTCCTTCTTAAGATATCTTAATCTTCAGAATTTAGTTCATGTGTTAATGTTAATTTGAGTAATGTGTTTTCTGTTTGAGACCAGTTACTGTGAAACAACTTGTTGAAACGGAGAGAATAATGTTTTTATTTGCATTTCTTTCAGAAGTCTTTTAAATGAATTATTATTAATTTAAAAGAAGGCATAAAAGGCAGAACTATCAGTATTGGCCGATATCTCTCTGAATAATTGGTTATCGGTATTGGCTGAGAAATTTAGTATCGGTGCGTCACTAATACATACATACATATATATACATAAATATATATATATATATATACATATATATATATATATATATATATATATATATATATATATATATATATATATATATATATATATATATATATGAGAAGGGCCATATGTATTTGGACAATGACACATTTAGACACAAGTGTAGACTTTCAGCTTTAATTCAAGGGGTTTAACAAAAATATTGCATTAACTATTTAAGAATTATAGCCATTTCTTTTTACAGAGTCCCTCTATTTTCATAGGCTCAAAATTTATTGGACAATTGACTGATGAGCTGTTTGGCTGTTTCAATTTAACTGGGTCAGCAAGATAAATTCTGAAGCGTATAGAGCTACAATTTTTGCTCAGATTCAGTCAAATCCCACAAAACTTATAGGATAGTGCTTAATAGTACAAATGGATAATGACCCAAATCATATAATTAAAGCAACCAAGGGCTTCTTAAGGCAAAAAAAAAAAAGTTTTTAAATGTCCAATGACCTCAACTAAATTGAGCAAGATTTTCACTCATTAAAGGCAAAAAGACAGAAACAGTTAGCAAACATGCAGCAACTGAAGGTTTCTTTCTGTAGTAAAGGCCTGGCAAAGCATCTCAATGGAGGAAACTCAGCATTTGATGTCCATGGCTTCCAGATTTCAGGCAGTCATTGACCACAAAGGATTTGCATCCAAGTATTAAAAATAATCCTAATATTTATGATTGTTAGTTTGTCCAATTACCTTTGAGCCTGTGAAAATGGAGGGACTCCGCAAAAAAAGAGCTATAGTTCCTAAAAAGTTAATGTAATTAATGGGTTAATGCAATATTTTTGTAAACCCCTTCAATTAAAGCTGAAAGTCTGCACTTCAGTTACATCTTGATATATATGCACATAAATACATTTAGGCACATTTGAGAAATATCCTGATAAAAAGCCAGGTCCAAATGATGTCATCCAATTTCTTTCTATTAATTTAAAAAGATTTGTACATTTTATTTAAAGTTGAGGATCACAATAAATTAATCAAAGAAAACCAAGCAACATATCCCAGTCTTAGAGGCATTAGATTAGATAGCCAAAACTTTGGCTGATGGGATTTAAGGTCCACAAATGTATACAAATTCTCACTTACGTGTACAATTCCCATAATTCCCACGCCAGTAACAGGTCTTAGACCTCTACATCCAAGGTGAAAACATACAATAGCACATATTAATGAAACTCTGAGCAGGTCTCTAGGGGCAACATTTTTAAAGCTAAATTCTTAACAAACCGTAAAACACCTTTTAGTTCATATAATGACACCAAATATCTGTGCATTCTAGAATTAGTGAAAAAAAGATAAGTTAACAAAGAAATCCACTATTCAAAGCATCACACCTGCACACTGCTGAAATAAAAGCACTTCATGTAATGTATACAAAGTATACTAAATAGATTTTTTGGTATAATATTCATTACTTTAGTGTATGTCAGTAATAAAGAAACATGTGCAGTATATCTCTCTCTGACAACATCTAACCAAGAGTTAGCCAAGCTGCAGGTTTCTGTTTTCATGAAAACAAAATGTCATTCAAAATCTCAAGTAGAAATGCAACTGGCACTCATCATAAAAAGCCACACAGTTAACTGCCCACAAACAAGGCAAATGAGAGTTTATGCTCTCATTCAAGAGGGAAAAAGTAGCTAAATGAAATTCCTAATAAAGCTTAGCATCCAGCACTTAATGATGATGATGATGATGATGATGATGATAATAATAATAATAATAATAATAATAATAATAATAATAATAATAATTGGTACTCATAGCAAGAACACACAAACACTGAAAAGAGACATTCACAAATCTTTGTTTTTTTACTGCTTGTGCTTTTGAAGCTAGAGACTAACAGAAGGGTGGAAATATCTAAATAGATGAATAATCGTAGGGTTAATAAATAACCTATCAAACAAAATAAACAGACAAAATTCACTTAAAGCATGCGCCAGACTTAAGGTATTTCCAACACGATCCTTTTACACAGTTTGTTGTTTTTAACAAAATAGACACCAATCATAGAAGGGAAAACAGTCTTAAAGAGGAATGGAAAAAAAGAAGAAGGAGAGATATTAAAAAGAAATATCACAGAAGATCAAACATCTGGTGTGATCTATGAAAAAAAAACAAAAAACAATGCATACATTTTGAGTTCAGATGTAACAAATTACAGAGGTTTCAAGATTCCAGAGGCAGAAGGTGAAATTAGGTACAAGAATGAAAAAAGTAAAATACAGTAAACTCTGAGTGACAATTCAGAGAAAGATTAAAAGTTATCAATAGCAGTAAAGACTTATGAATATTTTGATTGGCTTCACATATTCAACAATGCCACAACTTTGGGGTCCTATATAGCTCACACGTGCTATTCACATTCAGACATTTACACAGACACACAATCACCCACCTCTCACTGGATATTCTCTTAATAAATCTAGCCTTTTCCCCTGACTAAGAGACATGGAATGTAAGTTATATGGGAATATTAAAGATAAAAAAATGTAATATTACAATTAATTCAAATATCAACCACAACCCCTATTTCTCTCTCATTCTCACTTCCTTGAAAGACTTCTTTGAAGGAGAAATTAGAACTACAGCTGACAAATTTATTTCTGCATAGTGTTCCCTTTTCTATCCATTGTCTTTTATAAACACAAAATCATCAAATATACGCATTCCTGTTTTTATTTGCACATGATTTAAGAAGACATAATTGGCAAAGAAAGAAAATATTTAAAAAACATACATTATAATCATCAAACTCTGCACAAATATATAACAGTCTTGAGGAACTGTATATTTAAAGGTAGGAGCGGTCACCATATTTGTAAATTGGAATAAAAATGTAAACCACAAAAACAAGGAATTGACAGGACAGTCAATATTTAAAGTGCAAGTCTGTGGCAGTTTTTGTTTGCAGAAAACAATGTGCTCAAAACTGCAGAAAGTCAACTGATATACCCAGATTTGGAATAGTTAAGACAGCAGCCAGTGGTGACTGCGTACGGAGATTGTGCCAGTCATATGCATCCTTTCTCCAAGCCATCAACACAGTTTGATTGATTAACAGTAACATCCAAGACACTTTTATTCTCTCTGGTCAGAAATAAATTATACAAAACACCAACATCCCAACTCATCTGGTCCATAGGATGAAAGAAGATGAAGCAAACACTGGCTCAGACACACGTTGCAGCATGTAGAGAGGATTCCCTTCTCTCATTTACCTGCCAAATCTTCATCTCTAGGACTGGTGTGTGTGTGTGTGTGTGTGTGTGTGTGTGTGTGTGTGTGTGTGTGTGACTCCCTTTACACACAGGGATCTGACTCTGGAACTTCAGACTGGCACATGCCTGTCAGAAGGCGCTTTGGGATGGACCAGACTCCTGGTGCACAACTAGGAAATCCATGCAAATTCTTTATCACTGCCTGCCCTGGTCTCACCCTCTTGCACTGAATCACTCTCCTCCTTGGCATCATCTGTGACACCTTCATTGCGGTGTGCCATACCTGAGTTACCTGGCCATTTTGTGCTCTCTCTATCCTCGCCTGCTTCCTCCATCAGCTCCACCTCCGGGAGCATTTCTTCTTCACCATCGTCAGGGAAACGGTGATTGCCAGGGTAGAGGAGCTCTTCCTCCTCACCGTTGTGGTCCAGCAGGGCGGCCATACCACGACCTGAGCACTCTGTACAAACCCCATGGCGACGGGAGCCATGTTTGATGCCTACACTGGCAGCTGACATGAAGACTCGACTGCAGACCTTACATACATACTTCTTATCCTTACTGTGCACCTGGGAAAAACAGGATATACAAAATGTATTAACTTTATTTATCCCCTATGAGGTCAGCTATTGTAACAGCACCAATGGAGGGTCTTGCACAACAGTGGAACTCTGGCCATTCTGGGAATTTGACTTTACAACCTAATGGTCATTAGCAAAAACAGCTAAGCTATTTTTTTTTTTGTCATTAAAGGAGAGATAAACAACAGAAACAAGGATAGTTATAGTCTTGAAAATCTTTAAAGAGTAAAACTGATAGCCAGGCAATCCAGATCACTACTGATCACACATAAGGACTAATTACACAACTTATTTCTAGCTGCGCCTTACATTTCTTTGACACAATTTCTGTGGCATACTTGTTTAACCACACTTAGATAAACAAGAGAATCAGAAACAGAGAGGAATAAAGAAGAGCTAAAAGACTCTGACAGTTTCTGAAAGACTTACAGTCCTCTCTGAAACTATTGGAATGGCAAGGCCAATTCATTTGTTTTTGCTGTAGACTGAAGACATTTGAGTTTGAGATAAAAAAAAAAAAAGATGAGTACAAGAAGAGAGTTTAGAATTTCAGCTTTTATTTCCTGGTATTATATGTATATGTGTTAAATGACATTTTGTATCAGAACACCCAGTTTGTAGGTGAGCAAAAATATGGGAACACGTGACTGACAGGTGTTTCTTGATACTCATATGTATCCTGTTAGATTGACTGTTTAAACAATAAAATAGCTCTGAACATCTAGTCTTGGTTTTAGCCTACAGTTTCACCTGTCATTTGGTAAGGATAAACTAACATGAATACGCTAATAAGAATATCAGGATAAGCCAACATGAATATCAGAGAGCTATCTAAGGGGGGAAAAGCAAACCATTTTGAAACTGAGAAAACAGCGAAAATAAATCATTGCACAAACATTGGACATAACCAATACAACAATTTGGAATGTCCTGCAAAAGAAAGAAACCGCTGGTGTACTGAGCAACAGACACTGAATGGATTGTCCAAGGAAAACAACAACAGCTGATGACAGAAACAGTTTGAGAGCTGTGAAGAAAATCCCAAAAACAACAGTCAGTGACATCATCAACAACCTCCACTGGGCAGGGGTGAAAGGTATCACAATTCACCGTTCAAAGAAGACTTCAAGAGTAGAAATATAGAGGCCATACCACAAGATGAAAACCTCTCATCAGCAATAAGAATTAGAAAGCCAGATTGGAATTTGCAAAGAAATACAGAGATGAGCCACAAAAGTTCTGGAACCAAGATTAACCTCTACCAAAGTGATTGAAAGGACAAAGTGTGGAGAAGGAAAGGCTTTGCTCATGATCCTAAACACACAAGTTCATCTTTAAAACATGGTGGAGGTCGTGGCATGGCTTGGGCTTGCATGGCTGCTTCTGGAATAGGCTCACTAATCTTTACTCATGATGGTAGCCACAGAATGAACTGGAAGTTTACAGGAACATTTTGACTGAAAATTTACAGAGAAATGCATTCAAATTAATCGGGAGGAACTTTATTATGCAGCAAGACAATGATCCAAAACACACTGCCAACTCAACAAAGGACTTTATCGGGGAGATAGTGGAAGGTTTTAGAGTAGTCAAGTCAATCACTAGACCTTAACCCAATCGAGGATGCATTTCACCTCCTGAAGAGAAGAGTGAAGGCAGAAACCTCCTGAAACAAACAAGAACTGAAAGAGGTTACTAAAAGCCTGGAAAAGCATCACCAAAGAAGAAACCAATAATTTTCTGATGTCAATGACTTGCAGGCTTAATGCAATTATTGCAAGCAAGGGATATGCAACCAAATATTGTGTTATTTACTTTAATTTACTTTTAGACTTTTAAGAATCTGTTCCTATACTTTTGCTCACCTAAAAATTGGGTGGTCTGAGTTCTATGTTTTAGGTTGTTTAACACATCTAGATGTAAATACCAGGAAATAAAAGCTGAAATCCTAAACTCTCATCTCGTATACATCTCAAACCCAAATGGCTTTGTTGTACAGCACAAACAAATGAATTGGCCTTGCCATTACAATAGTTTCGAAGGGGACTGTATCTCTCTTATTTAAATACATGTTACCTCTTTGCACCAAAAAATAAATAAATACAGTGGTATTTTATAAAAATTTCAGCAAACAGTCATACAAGATGTAAATGCTCAATAGGTAAAATGCTTAAAGAGTAATTAAAAATATTCCAAACATGAAACAGAAAGTGACACAAAACATAATCACATGTCTTTCATCCAAAAAATTCTCACACAATAAGTGTTGGCAGGAAAATACTCAACTGCCCATTATAATGAGAATCTTAAACCTAAATCTCAAACATATTTGTTTATATGACTACAAACGTACCTCCTCTTAGAGCACTGTTATGCTGATAATAAGCACTTGAATGCTGATACTCATTTTGAGTATCTAGGTGTTTTCTTTGATGTCCTACCTGTTGTGGTGATCCACAAACTTTGTTGCTTATGGTTATCTTAATTATTTTGCACTACATTGCTAGCTAACTTTGTAAAATTCAATCATTTATAGTTTGACTGACTCCCTTGTGACTAGATTAGTCCATCACTTGTATTTTTTGTTGCTCTTACTGTTATTTCTGTAAGTATCTTGCACTTATTTCTGGTCAGATGAACAAAAGACTGCGCCACATGTATTACTGTTAGCTCTTCAAGCACCTGTATGCTGTAATAATACCCTGCCTCTTTTTTCAGTCACTTTGGATAAAAGCATACTAATGGAAGTATTTTACGGACAATTTTCAAAAGTAATTGCAAAATTTTAAAAATTTTCAATTTTCAAAAGCAAACTGTATTTGCAATTGTGTTTCCTGATTGTGGACGCATAAATTATGACATAACGCAAATTAAAATGCAAATCGTATATTACCGTTTTCATTTACACGGATGTACAGTGTCTGCCAAATTTCAAATGTAATGCTTGCTTGTGGAAACTGGCTAGTTTTATGGGCAATTTCTTACAGTTAAAATTACATCCCAACAAAACTTTAAACTGCCGATGGTTTATTATGGCCATGTATGACATCAAGGTGCTCTAAAATGTGGTCGACTGTGACTCACGTCACTTCCAAATACAAACACGCCCCATAGTATACTCCCACCCCCAACAACTTTTGGCAGGTTTCTGTGCAAGGCATCGGAAATGCAAATGCAAAGGGATTTGATATTCCATTTGAATTTTGTCAGGCTCTGTACGCGACCCTGAAGACATGAAATAGCAAACGGGGTAATTGCTATTGCTATTTTGATATGACAGGATTATAACTCGTAAGACATGGGAAATGCAATTGCAAATGAGCTTTGTGTTTCCAACTTGGCAAACATTGTATGTTCGTGTAAACGAACGCGCAAATGGTAATACACAATTTGCATTTTAATTTGCATTATGTCAATCTGTGCATCCACAATTAGAAAATACAATTGCAAATACAGTTCTCAACTGCTTTTGAAAATTGTCTGCCAAAAAAAATTCTATACATTCTTATACCTATTTAATAAATGTTAATGTTTTCCATGTGTGAATCTGAGCTATTGGCAGTGCTGCCCCCTGTTGACTCTCCTATAATACTGCACTGCTCTCAACACACCAGGGTATGCCTTTTCATGTGTTCGCGGCGGGTGAACTTCTTGCCACAGATTTCACAGGGGTAGGGCCTCTCGCCTGTGTGAGAGCGCATGTGCCTCTTCAGAATGCACTGGTGCATGGCTGAGAAGCTGCAGTATGGACACTTGAATTTCTTCCTGATCACTGTGAAGTCATTTACTGCAGAGAGGAAAAAGAGGAAAAACATTGAGTGATGGTGTAAAGGACAAATGAGAATTCACTAGGGTAAGTTTTCAAAATTGGATGCAAACTGGTTGGCAGATGTCACTTCATGCAGGACCAATTTTACAGTATTATTCTTGTTTAAATTTTTTATTTAGGCCACATAAAAGAACAATTTATGTAGTGACTAGGATGAAGCAGTGGTCCTAATATAGAATTCATATCCACTAAACTTAAAAGAGCACGTCAGCAAAACTAGGAAAAACTATTCTGAATCTGTATTTAGAATGAAAATATGTTTAATTCTTAACATGTGCAAAAAACATAGCAATGATTGCTCAATCAAATATTATATTATCCTTAATAAGATCTCAATGATTTCTTGTATAGGCATTCAGTTAGAGATACACATGATGTACAGATAATCCAGTCTTGGGAGCTTTCACAAAAATTCATATTCTATTTTCCTCTTTTTCTTTCTTTTTTTTAAAAACTTTTTTTCACAATGAAAAACACTGTTCATCAAGTCTGTATAAATTCAATTCTACATACAAGAACTAGCCAAAACATATAGGAAGGAGAAGGAAAAAAGATCAGGAGAGAGCTAAAATTAAAAACAAATTATAAGATAAAACAAATGCAACTTTAGTAAACACAAAATACAGTTTTTGAATGATAGTTATTTATTGCAAAATAAATAAATAAGCAAAAAACATTATCCAATACCAACTGGGCCTGTGTGAAAATGTATTTGCCCCCATAGTTAATAATTCATCTGCATCCAAATTGGAGTTCAGCTGGACTAAATGCAACCAGGCCTGATTATGGCAAATCCTGTTCAATCAAATCAACATTTATACAGAACTTTTGCTAAAAAGGTCTTACCCAGCAACACACTATGCCAAAATTGAAAGAAATTCCAGAAATGATGAGGAAGAAGGTGACTGAAATACATCAGTCTGGGAAGGGTTACAAAGCTATTTCAAAGGCTCTGGGACTCCAAAGAACCACACTGAGAGCCATTATCTCCAAATGGAAAAACTTGGTACAGTAGTGAACCCTCCCAGATGTGGCCAACTTTCCAAAATTCCTCCAAGAGCACAGAAACTACTCATCCACCAAGTCACAAAAGAGCCAAGGACCTAGGACCAAGGTCAAAGGACCTACAGGCCTCTCTTGCATCAACAAAGGTTCTCCCTTGCATTAATAATTCACTGTTCATGAATGGCATCCATGGAAGAGTGGTGAGGCAAAAACCACTGCTAACCCAGAAGAACATTAAGGCTCATCTGAATATTGCCAAAACACACCTTGATGATCCTCAAACATTTTGGGAGAATGTTCTGTGGATTGATGAGTGGAACTGTTTGGAAGACAGGGGTCCTGTTATATCTGGCGTAAACCAAATACAGAATTCCACAAAAAGAACATCATACCTACAGTTAAGCATGTTGGTGGAGGTGTGATGCTGTGGGGCAGCTTTGGTGCTTCAATCTGGAATATGATTTATGAGAAGTAAAACGTGTCATCTTCGTCAATGTTATGTAATTCTCTCCACACATCCACAAGACCTGAATCCTGACACATGAACTTGAGAGTATGAAATTATTTCTGAATTTGTCATAGCAGCTAAAGATTATTTAACCAAAATGGCATTCAATATGAAATGAAAGTCACCTACTACAACCCCGAGACCTTTACAGTGCTGACAAAATACAAGACATTCATTTGGGGCAGTCTTCCTTTGGAGCGTATATGTTTAAAATGGTAAAATGCTGGCCAACAATTAAACTAGTAACTAAGGTGTATGTGCCTTCAGGATAACTTTCTTCCTTTTAAAGTACAAAAGCAGTGTTTTTGTTTATAAGGATAACAGTACCTCTTTTATTGGACTTAAAATAAGATCAATAAATTTGGCCTACCCATTGTCTCCTGAGTTTTACGAGCTACATGTTCAACAAGTTGAAGCAAAGCAAGAAGATTAAAATAAAAAGGCCCTATGCCCTTAATGTTCTATTGTTACATACAAGTTCCAGGGCTAATAAAAGTTTCATTTTGGTGAAAAATTTCCTATGATAAATCATCTGGGTTATGCATGTAATCCTGTTCCCTGAGAAGAGAACGAGACGTTGCGTTAGCTTAACACTGTGGGGAGCACCCTCGTGCATGACCGGTATCTGAAGCTTGTGTAACAACATGCATATTTATAGGCCTGCCATGATCAGGTGACGTGGTAATTAAGCGTGTTGCATGATATATAAACGACACCTGTGAACAGCATCATCAGCCTCTATTATCTGAAGCGAAGACGCAATTCACAGGCATGCTCCAGTATGACAAAGCTATGCAATGTCTCGTTCCCTTCTCAGGGAATAGGGTTACAAGTAACCCAGACGTTCCCTTTCAAAGGGAACTCCACGTTGCGTTAGCTTAACACTGTGGGAACAAGAATACCCACTCCATCATACTGAGGGTACGGCCTGTTCAAAAACATCCAAGCCCGAGGGTCACTGCAAGATAATCGAGCCTGGGCCGGAATGTATATCCAGGCTGTAAAATCGAATGAATGCGTGCGGCGTAGACCACCCCGCCACAGCACACACATCCTGTAAAGATACCCCTTTGGACAAAGCCTTCGAGGAGGCGACCCCCCTAGTGGAATGAGCCCTTATGCCTAGAGGCATAGCGAGACTGCGCACCTCGTAAGTGATAGCAATAGAGATAGCTTCCACTATCCAATTAGAGATGCGCTGTTTCAACACAGCATCACCTCTGCTGTCACCGCCAAAGCTGACCAGCAGCTGCTCTGACTTACGCCACTGGCTGGAGCGGTGACCGTAAGTACAGGGAGCCCTTAGTGGACACAGTCGGTGCAATTTCCCTTGTTCCAGTATGAGGAACAGAGGAGGGCAGAACGCCTGCAACACTACTGGCTGGGCAGCAGATGTAGGAACTTTAGGAATATAATCTGGCGTACGATACAGGAAGGCCTTGGCTAATGCAGGGGTAAAGTCAAGGCAGGAAGGGGCAACAGAGAGCTGTAGATCTCCTACTCGCTTGAGAGATGTCAGGGCCAGCAGAAGAGCTAATTTTAGATTCAGAAGCTTCACAGAGGCTGACACTAAAGGCTCAAATGCGGCACCTGACAGACCATCCAGGACCACAGAAAGGTCCCAGGAAGGTGTGCGTGGTCTGCAGATGTGCCTCAGCCACCTGACACCCCACAGATGCTCCATAAATAGGGGCCTGGCTTGCCAAAATAGTGGCCACGTAGACCCTGATTGTAGGAGGAGCCAAACCCTGTTGAGAAATGTCCTTGTAAGAACTCCAGGACTGTAGCTAATGCGCAGTTTGCTGAGTCTAGCTGATGTTCCTCAGAATGTGAGACAAAAAGTTGCCACTTGAGCACATACAATTTCCTCGTGGATGGCGTTCTAGCATTCTACATAGTCTCTACAACCTCAGTCATGAGACCAGAATCTATGAGATGATGCCCCTCAGGGGCCAGACCCACAGTTTCCATAGTTCCGGCCAAGGTTGATAAATCAGCCCTCCGGCTTGAGACAGTAGATTCCTGCTGATGGGAATCTCTGAAGGAGTGCCATCTAGCAGGGATGTTGTCTCTGAGAACCATATTCAATCTGGCCAATAAGGTGCTACTAGCAGCAGACGTAGACAGGCTATGCAGAGTGCAGAGCAGAGTGATCGGGGCAAAAGCATATAGATGTGATCTCGGACACACGTGCACCATGGCGTCCAGCCCTAAGGGTGCGTGAGGAGCGAGGGCGAACCACAGCAGGCAGTGTATTGTCTCCTCCGAGGTGAACACATCCATTCCCGCTTGGCCAAACCTCAGTCATATGGACTCTACCACTTGTGGATGGAGCCACCAATCCATAGGCCTCAGTCCCTGCCTCAACAGGATGTCTGCCCCCACATTCCAGTTACCCAGAATGTACATTGCACTCACTGACAAAACTTTCCCTCTTCCCAGAGAAGAATTAATTGTGCCTACCTGAACAGGGGGCGTGAACATCATCCTCCCTGGTGGTCGATATATGAGACCACCGCTGTGTTGTCTGTAAACACATGGTAACCTCTCAATTGAGGAAGAAAGAATTTCAGTGCTAGGAATATGGCCCACATTTCAATTCCACTACAGATGAGGGCCGCTACAGAGACTGTGAGCTGGACAGCCGTCTAAGACCTCGCCCCAGCCCGTGAGGGGGGTGTCTGTCATTACCGTCTTGCGATAAGGAGACACCCCTAGAGTGTGACCCAAGGCTAGAAACCGGGAACACTTCCAAATTCTCAGCGCACGTAGGCATAATTATAATGATAATGATAATGCGTCTTTATTAATCACATATACATTACAGGCATCACCGCGTGACACTGATTACTCTCAGAGGTTTCGTCCTCGGGCGAAACCCCCAACTTCTCAGCCACCACTGAAACGGTCTCCTGTGCAATAGGCCCAATGGTATGATGTTGGCTGCTGCTGCCATAATCTCTAACAATCTCTCATAGAGACTGGAGGGGATGCCAAGATACAGCTTTATCTTGCTCAACGTTGATAGGATTGATCCTACGCATGTTGGGAATAGAAACGTCCTCATTGTAGTAGAACCCTTATAACCCCTAGAAAAGTTGTCCACTGCACTGGAGAAAGCATACTTTTCTGCAGTTCAACCTCAGCCCCAAGCTCTTCATGTGGACGAGAACAACATCTCGATGTTAAACCACCAGTTCCGTGAATCGTCCAGGTAGTACACGGATGCCCAGGAGTCACAATGGAGCCAGAATGACATCCATGTGCTTTGTGAAGGTGCTAGGGGATAAAGCTAGTCCGAAGGGAAGAACCCGATCTTGGTATGCATCGCGTCCAATGCAAACCCCAGGAACTTCCTGTGACTGGGCGATATTTCTATGTGGAAATATGAACCTTTTTAGATCTATCGTCACAAACAAGTCCTCAAACTGAATCTGTGGAACGATAAGTTTGGGTGTCAGCATTTTGGACTGGTATGTCCAAAGAGTACAATTCAGATAACGTAGATATAAAATTGGCTGCATACTCCTCTATTTTTTGCACACTAGGAAATAACAACTGTAAAAACTTCCCTCCCTCAGGGAACGGGGTACATGTTCTATGGCCCCTTTGTCCAAGAGGGATCTTACTTCCCACACTAAAGTTGGGCTCTGGTCTGTGCTGACTACTGTGGTGAGCACACCTCTGAACCGGGGAAGTCGAGCTCTGAACTGGACCCGGTAACCCTATTCTATGGTAGACAGAGCCCATGGAGACACATTTGGCAGTAGTTTCCACGCTGCCAGATGGTCTTTTAGTGACGTTAACCTTTCCACATTCTATTGGAGGGAAAGCATCAGATTTTCATTGTCCTGTGACAGCCCGCTGACCAGAGAACACTGAAAATGTGGAACAGCCTTGGCTAGGGCAGGTCCTACAGTAGCACAGGGGGCTAACTACCCTAACAACCTCATGTCCCCAATACGTCCCTCCACAGCTCCTCAGGAACGTTCATCTTTTGTCTGCTTGGCCTTTATGACCATTCTCAGATCAGGCCTAGTAGCAGGACATGACTGTGGCCACCCGTTTCCCCTGCCTGTCTGTGGGGGTTGGTGGGCTGCCATACTCGACTTCTGTGTCTCCTTCGCACTAGCACTGGCCCAGGCTCCAGTCGTGGATGCCCGGGTGAACTCAACACAACAGGGAAGGAACTGGCTGAATGCCGCCGTATGTCAAGCTCACTCAGCAGGTCTGCTTGGTAGGCCTGCAGCACTGCCATTGTCTGCAGTGACCCACTAGCAAGCCCCACTACTGCATAAGCCTTGCCCACCAATGCCACCATGGCCTTATATGGCTTGGGTGGCAAAGCCGGTCCCCTTAAATTGCCTGCCGTCAATGGAGACAGGTAGCATGCTCCATCCTCCACCTTCAGAATAGCTAAATAGCCATGCCCTTCATACCCATGATGGCTGAATAATCCATCATCGCGAAATTATAAATACGGCGTATACCTGGTTTCCCCGAGAAGCGTGATATTTTGTCGTGCACTTCTCTAAAAGTGCAGTGTGAGGGATTTTTTTCCACTGGGGAGAAAAAAGCTCATCCCGCCTTATCACTTCATGCAGCTCTTTATATGCTGCTTTCAGTTTTTAACACACCCTTCTGGCTTCTCGGAGTCAGAGAGGAATTTTTATTTTTTATTTTTGTGTGTGCATTTATTTATTTATTTTTTGGCTTTCCATAGCGGAAGGAGGAGTCCTGACGTGAGCTCCAAAATCCAGCAGAGAGCCGGACCCAAAAGACAGAGCAAGAGATAGAGCAGCGCTCATCTCCGGCCTGTCTTACAGAGCCATACGAGATCCCCCGGACCTGAGATGGCTAGCTGCCTTGTCAGCGCCTGGTCCAGATCCGCAAGGCTCTGAAACCCAACTCGCTTTGGCTTCCAAGAAGAGAGAAGGTTCACAGGTGTTGTTTATATGTCACGCGACGTGCTTAATTGCCACGTCACCTGATCATGGCAGACCTATAAATAGGCAGGATGTTACACAAGCTTCAGATACTGGTCACGCTTGAGGGTGCTCCCCACAGTGTTAAGCAAATGCAATGTGAAGTTCCCTTTGAAAGGGAACCTATGTATGGTCCCAAGTTAATAGTTCAACTGTCAAGGGATACAAGGAAACTGGAGCCTCTTTTTGGATTGTCAACTAGGCAAATTTTGCACTTGTGCAGGCACCTGAGCTCAGCAGTGTAGGCAAATCTGTGGTACATATTCCCACTGCCTCAAACTGACGACATCTCTGCAGGACTTCTGCTGACATATCAGTGTAGAACCAAAAATAGGAACCACTGTGAAAGATATCCCGTTATCATCGCAGCTCTCAAATTTTTTTCCATGTCCATAATGCAGGAACCACACTAGTATACAACTCAGAGGTTTGTTTTGGTCAGCATTGGAGATTTGTGGGGAAACAAGTGATCTGAAGGCCCTTTTGTCGGTAGAGATTTGCTGTTCAGCCCCACTTAGTCGATTCTTAGTGCCTACAACTCTTTCAGTCAGGCTTGAAAGAGAAGTCTCAAGGTTAAAAATGCCATCCAGACAAGAGCCGACGTGATTTTGTGTAGTATAGTGCTAGATTGCAGACAGACATCTATGCTAGCATCTTCCCTGACATCAGAGAGCATATTAATGAAAAAATTGGGAAGCCTTTGTCATTCTGAGTATCTGACAATATCACATAAATCACGTAAAAGTGTAAATTGAAGGAAAATAAAATTAAATGCTTAGATTTAGAGTGGAGCCATTTTTCAGTCAGCCATTTTGCTCCCGGTTCATGTGACATTCCCCTGTTTTCCTTTTTTAATAATAATAGATAAAACAGTGAGCACATGACAACCGGTCTAGCACAAGTTAAGAGTGCCCACACCATGCATCTCAAGTAGTCCAATACAGATTGCACGCATATTTTTAATCTTCCTCTTTTTTTTCACGCATTTTTTTTGGCATTGCAAAACGACCAGTTTTGGATTTTTTTACTTGCAATTTTTTACTTGCTTTAACTAAGATGTACATCTTTGTGTCATGGCACACAACAAAATTTGGTTATACAGCTGTTTATGGAAACCTCAGTAGCTTGGCTCAGGATGGTCATAGCTCCTTCGAACAAAAACTGTTCTCTAGAGCATATTACAAGGTATATGGACATATACAGTCCTAAAAGTAGACAAAGAGAACCCAGTTAAACAAATGAGACAAATACAGACAATTTTATAAGAATTTTTCACAGTCGTCTTTGCTCACCAAGGGTGCCAAAATTAGTAGAGGGAACTGTACTTGGTCATTTATTTGTTGAGGAAAATGATACAACATTACATATCTGTGAGTGGCAAAAATATGCAAACCTCAAGGATAAGCAGTTAATTTGAAGGTGAAATTAGAGTCATGTGTTTTCAATTAATGTGCAGGACTGATCAACAATGTGCCAATGTGGAGGACTGATCAACAGTTAACGGAAACATTTAGTTGCAGTTATTGCTGCACAAGGGGGTCATATATGCCACTCACATATATGTAATTATTGGATAATTTTCCATAATAAATAAATGACCAAATGCAGTATTTGTCTCATTTGTTTAATTGGGCTCTCTTTATCTACTTTTAGGACTCTAATGATGTTTTATGTTTCATTTATGCATAAATATAGAAAATTTTAAAGGGTTCACAAACTTTCAAATATCACGGTATAAACATTTTGCACATTCTTGTTCCTTAGACTTAGAGCTTAAATCCAAATATAATGCTCAAGATTGCTCACAGGTCCACTTTTGAGGTCAATTTATAATAGGAAGGGTTAAAGGCTCAGTTGTAATTTTAGGGGGTACCTAGGTACGTATAGTGTACCTGCAGAACATTTCAGGTTTGACACTTCTCTCTTTTTTTTTATTTTTAATCGTGGCAAGAATTGCAAGGGGGAAAAATTCCCCTTAGTTTTGAGCTGAATATCTCTGGTGGGGGACATGAACCTGAAATTTTCAAATAAATAAGGCCTCCATAGTAGCATTCTGCTGTATAAATTTGAGTTTGAGATTCCACTGGTTTCAAAAGCTAGGGCTAGTAGAATCTGGGGAAACGCCTACTTTATTCATGCACTTTGCGAAATGAACATATGTAATATAAGCATAGCAAATAATAAAAATGAGCAACATTTTACAGTAATTATGTTTATGGTTGATATACAAGCTTATGCTTTTCATTGATGTCTAAAATGCTACAACATTTGATATTAGCAACAGTGAAGCATGATCTATCACAGGATTCATCAAATCTTATCTATAGTTTAGCTATAACCTCCAAACTAACCTGTAATTTTCTAGAAATCTTGAAGACCTTGGTTATCTTGCTCAGGTGTGATTGATTAGGGCTGGAGCCCTAAACTCTGCAGAACAGTGGACCTCGAGTGCCAGATTTGATGAACCCTGATCTACCATGTTGGTACAGGTATACAGTTGGTATGCGTGGATAGATTTTTATCCAAATATGGAATTACAGTGTTCAGTTGGGTGTTTTACAAATGAACAGTGTCATGAACAGAGCTCTGGTGTTGTTTCTCCTTCATAAAAGCAGTAAGTGACTACAGCTCAGAAGCAGCAACAGGAGCTCAGAAGCAGCAGAAACTTTAAGAGTGAGACTCGATCCCTTCCCATTCTAAATTGACCATAAAAGTGGAACTGTGAGCAATCTTGAGCATTACATTTGGGATTAAGTCCTAAGTCTAATGAATAAGAATATGCAAAATGCTTATATATTTATGTGTACCTTGTAATGTTCTAGAGAGCGGTTTTTGTTCCGAGGAGCTAGGACCATCCTGAGCTGAGATATCAAGGGTTCTGTAAACAGCTGTATAACCAAAATTTGTTGTAAAATAAAATAAATAAATAAATAAACCAATAAATAAACTGGTTGTTTTGCAATGCCAATACATAGAGGTAACCACTCAAGTGACTAACTTTACAATTTTTGGACCACTTGCATTTCATTTTCTGTCATCTACAAACAGCCATTCAGCAACTGTGTATGTTTGTATAATGTATCTTGTATAGAATATGTGCACTATATGGCCAAAGTATGTGGATATCTAACCATCACAATCACATGTGTGAACACAGAGTCTGTCCCCACTTTGCTGCTATAACAGCCTCCACGCATCTGGGAAGGTTTTATGTTATAATTTGGAATGCCACAAAAGCATTAGTGAAGTCAGGTATTGATGTTGGGTGAGAAGGCCTGGTATGCAGTCAACATTCCAATTCATGCCAAGGGTGTTCAATGGGGTTGAGTTCAGGGTTCTTTGCAAGCCTCTCAAGTTCTTCCACACCAACCTTGGCAAACAGAGGTATTGTCATGCTGGAATAGGTTTGGGCTAAGGCCCTTAGTTCAAGTGAAGAGAAATCTTAAAGGTACAGCATACAAAGATATTCTAGTGTGCTTCCAATTTTGTGGCAAAATGTTTGGGGAAGGCCCACACATGTAATAGTCTGGTGTCCATACTTTTGGCCATGTATTTAGTATTTATATTGTATACTGTATATATTACATTATATTGCATCTGTGTGAATTTGAAGATTTCAAATCTAACCTGTTTGTTTCTTTAGACAAAGCATTAATTGATGGAGACTTTAATATTCATTTTGATAACACCGAAGACCCTCTAAGAACAGCGGTTGTGTCCATTCTTGATTCAGTAGGGGTCAATCAGAATATAATATACACTTATAATGGTGGTCACACTCTTGATCTAATACTAACATTTGGATTAAATATAGAAAATATAGTCACATTTCCACAGTCTGAAGCTATCTCAGATCATTATATCATCTCATTTAAAATGTATGTTAATCATAATATATGCACCTTGCCATGCTACCATGTCAAGCGTACATTCACATAAGCTACTGCACAGAGTTTTATCAGTAATCTCCCAGTGTTATCAACTATGATTGGATCACTGTCTGATCCCAAAGAACTTGATCAGACAAGTCAACATTCCGTTACATGCTAGATAACGTAGCTCCACTTAAAAGAAAAATAATTAGAGAGAAAATGTTAGCACCCTGCTATAATGATAACACACACACCTTAAAACAGACCGCTCCAAAATTAGAACGTAAATGGTGTCAAACTAAATTGGTAGTGTTTCAAACATTATGGAAGGACAGCCTCCTGAACTGTAGAAAATCTCTTAGTGCTGCTAGATCAATGTATCTCTCCACCCTAATCGAAGATAACAAAAATAATCCTAGATTCTTATTCATGACTGTAGCAAAATCAACTAGGAATAAAACCACAACAGAAAAATGCTCACAATTATTATGCAGCAGCAATGACTTAATTATTTTTTACAATGGCAAAATTGAAAATATCAGGCAAAAAATTCAGACCATTCATTAAAAACCACGACAGTTTTATAGCTATCTCGGTAGATAAAAATATTACAATATCAGATCAATGATTATAATGTTTTACTCCCCTGTAAGAGACGGAACTAATTTCACTAATTTCCTCATCAAAATCATCAACTTGTATACTAAATCCCTTACCTACATGTTTCTTCAAACAGATAATTCGCTTTTGATACCATTGATCATACTATTCTCCTTGATAGATTAGAAAATGTTGTTAACATTAAGGGAAAAGCCCTCTCCTGGCTCAGGTCTTATTTGATTGATGGTTATTAATTTGTATATGTAAATGGTGACTTCTCTACGCATAATAAGGTAAGTTTGGTGTTCTGCAAGGTTCTGTTTTAGGCCCACTGCTCTTTTCTTTATATAGCTACCTCTGGGCAAAATTATTCATAAACGTATTAGCTTTCACTGTTATGCTGATGACACACAGTTGTATGTTTCAACAAAGCCAAATGACAGCCACCATTAGACACTGGATGCTTATTAACTTCCTTTTACTTAATTCTGACGACACAGCACCAAGTACTTGTACTAGGACCACATGCAGCTAGAAGTAAGCTGTCTGATTACACAGTGACTCTTGATGGCCTTTCTTTTTCATAATGTGCAGCAGTAAAAGACCTTGGTATGATTATTGACTCCAGTCTTTCATTTGAAGCTCTAGTAGATAATATTACTAGGATTGCCTTTACATCTCAGAAATATTGCTAAAAAATATTATGTCATTACACGATGCAGAAAAATGAGTTCATGCTTTTGTTACCTCTAGGTTACCTCTATTGTAAAGCTCTTCTGTTCCAGTAGGTGCATAAACAAGCTACAGTTAGTCCAGAATGCAGCTGCAAGAGTCCTTACTAGAACCAGAAGATATGACCACATCACCCCTATCTTATCCACACTGCATTGGCTCCCAGTAAAATTTCACACTGACTGCAAAATACTTCTATTGACCTATAAAGCTCTGAATGGTCTCACGCCACAGTATCTGAGCGAACATTTGGTCTTTTATGATACCACGCCTACTTCAATTAAAAGGTGCAGGTTATTTGTTGGTACCTTGAATAGTGAAGGCTACAGCAGGGGGTAGCTCTTACAAAGCCCCACAGTTATGGACTCAGACACAGTTATGGACTCAGTGTTCAAGACTTGGACATAGTTTCAGTGTTAAGTCTAGGCTGAAAACATTTAGTCATGTTTAGTCAAGCCTTTTGTGAATAGTTTTTTCTTAGGTAAAGGAGCAGATCTGGAGGGTGGGTGGCATGGCTGGCCACTTTATGTCCCAGGGTGCCCTCAAGTCTGTGTTACTTTCTGGCTTTCGCTTTTAGTTATGCTGTTATAGCTAGTCTTGCCGGAGCCCTTGCTTCCACTCTGCACACTGTACATTGTCTTTAGCCATTATGGGACAATAAGTATACCTAATAATCTCTCCCTCTCTCTGTCAAGTTACACATGATACTCCTAAGATAACAGTGATCTGCTCTCCGGACCTGCTTGATCCATCCCGATGCCTTACTTATGACTGAAGTTTTCATCAGTTGGAAATCACTCGCTGCTGCTGAGGACAGCTCCACATGGACAGCCTGAGAATCATTGAGCTTACTGAGGATGGTACCACTTAAAAACCATGAAGATTGCTTTGAACCACAATTCATATGAACAGTTATGCTATGATGGCTTAGGACTACAATTGCTATGATACCTTCAGGACTGCAATTGCCACAAACAGCTTTGCACTCAAGTCTCCATTAGTGAACAGTGGATAAGTTCAACAAAACAGACTTTATGTGAAAACTGTAATGAATTTCCTGGTTACACAATTGCATTCTTTGACCATGTAGTACACAGTAATAGCCAGGATTTATTTATAATTGCACTATCCAGTGTCACCCAGATGAGAATGGGTTCCGTTTTGAGTCTGGTTCCTCTCAACTTTTCTTCCTCATATTAGCCACAATTCCATCCAAGGTTTTTTTTTTTTTCGCAATAAAAGGTTTAGTGCTTTAAAATGTATACGAATATAGCTAATGCAAATTATCGATAAAATTTTACAAGTGTCGACATAATCTTTTTTCACTTAACTTTAGTGCATAAACTCTATGTCGATACTTTAAATGATGCGAAAAAATGGAAACAGTTTTTGTAGAGAATAATGGCATTGCCCAAATAAAAAATTGTTTCACATGACAGAATTTATCCATCAGTCGGGGGAAGAATAGGGATGTGCGTTCCATCCAGCGCACTGTAAACCTGTGACACAAGATGCGGCAAGGATTCAGCAGCCTAACATAACACCGCAGTCATTTTCGATGGAGACATCAGACAATCGTTTTACTAACCCCAAAAGTTTCCCCCACTACACTGTACTACATAGGCAGGATGCCAGCTTGAGCAGGGCGATGACAATCTGCTTTCGGGTCGGAACCGGTGGTCACTGGCAACTTGCGATGGGTCAAGCTCTCTCCATGGTACCGACCTAAGTATGCACTCGTGTGTGTGTGTGTGTGTGTGTGTGAGAGAGAGAGAGAGAGAGAGAGCTAGCATGTGCGCTGAGCCAAGTGACATGAGAAAACTGTACTTTTTAACGCATATGTAAGTGCTTTAAACACAAATGTAGTGTAATTCGTAACTTCAGTTATTAGTCACGCAATAATGTAACAAATGCTTATTTTATGAGCCCAATTCATGAGCGGCCCACTGGTAATTCTCCCGATTTTCCTGATGAGCCACCCTGGCTATGCCCATAGGCCTCATAGCTTTGGAGCCCTATCAGACAAGCAGCTGCTCCATTCTGACACTGTCTTCTGATATTTCGTACAACTGCAAATATTTGTGGAATTAAAATGAAAGTAAGCTGGTCAATTATCTCAATACTTTCTCCTTTTTACAAAGATTTGAGGACATGTGGGACACAAAAGGTACACAATTTGCAATGTACACAAAATTATGTACACTATGGAAATGGCACAAGGGCAGATTTCTTTTTCAATACACCAAAACTTATGCAACAATTTGTTTTTTTAAAAGGAAGACGTCATTACGCACACCATTTTATTGCTAAAATGCCAATTTGGTGGAAACAGGCCGGAGACAGCAAATATTGCAAACTTTTTTTTTTTTTAACGCACTTTCACTTTGTCTAACAGAAATGCGCAAAAAGTGAATGGAAACTTGGCTACTGTCTTAGATAGTTTTTCCTTGCCACTGTCACCTCTGGCTTGCTGATAAATTCATACATTTAAAATTTAATTTTGTAAAACTGCTTTTTGTGACATTGTCTGTTGTTAAAAGCGCTATACAAATAAAATTTTATTGAATTGAATGGTTTACATTACATACATTACAGTTAAAAAAATGCATGTGGTGCATGTGGTAAGTAGTTTAGCATAAACTTCAATGCAAAGATTGGGCAACATATTTGTTCCACAGCTGTCGGCCAATTGCAGAGGTTATACAGACAGATACAGATGGACATGGAAGGGGGGGTTTGGGGTGGCATTTCTGGCCTACAGAATTAAAGTCTACCCTTAAGCCTCCTAATCCCTAACAAAAATGTTTTTTCACTAACAGTTTTAGTTTTCGTGATAGTTTTCATTAATGATAATAACCTTGGTTGGTAGTGACTACAAATATATCACCAGCCATCGTAACCCATTAAAGCAATATATTAAAGCAATATCCTAAGACCATAACCTAAGAAATTAATATATATTAACTAATATCAACTACAAAAACAAAACAAACAAAATTCACACATAAATACAGTTTATTTTTAGGGTTAAGATCCATAGATTTTAAGAGAATTAAAGATCATATATTTTGCACAAGTCTGTGAGAATCCCTTAGATGGACCCTAAGAGGTAGAACTACTGAGGCAGAAACTTGTTTTACTTACTTAAGACAGGCAAAGTGAACAGGATGATAGTTTGAGAACAAAGCCAAACAATGAGAGCACTTGTACTCATTACTACAGTACAAATACTGTCATTTCACAGTATAAATTCCCCAAACCCATATACATGGCAACAAAATAAGGTACTTATCTTTGTCTTTGCATAGTAAGTCGTCCTTATACAATTGGTGCATGTACAGTAATCATAAAAATACTTGATAATATGAAATATAGACTTTAATTCACAAATTAACATTTGTACAAAAATCTTTCTTTTGTACATGTCTGGTATGTATTTTGAACAGAGCTTGTACAAATCTCACTGCTCTTGCCAAAAAGGACCCCTGAGTAGATGATGATGCTTTGCTGTCTTCATTATAACCTACAGGCTAAAATGATCATTTAGGTGGCAAATGAAAAAGGACAGGGTCAGTCTCTGTTATGGGGGCTGGAAAGTGGCTTGGCAGAGGAGGCATCCACCTGTAAGCAGAGCCTGACATGAGTGACCAGGTTCTTCTGTGTTGCAAAGGCACGGCAGCAGAATGGACATGCATAGCCTCGCTCTCCTGAGTGAACAGACGCGAGGTGACGATTGAGATCGGTGCGGTCACGAAAGTGCTTGAGGCAGTAGGTACACTGTAGGAGCTTGCACTTAAAGTGAATTGTCTTCTCATGGCGGTAGGCATTGGATTTGAGTGTAAAGCTAGCTGGGCAGCGGGAGCACCGGTAGCGGGCACTGGGGGGGTGCCGTGGCTCAAAGCAGTCCACAGAGAGCTGCATTAATGAGAATGTGTGGTGGTACTCATGCTGCCTCAGCTGGAACAGGCTGCTAAACAGTTGCTTGCACAGGGAGCAGGCCAGCTCTTGTGCCACACACACACCATGCTGCTGCTTTGCCATCTGATCCACCTCTACAGGAGCCTGAATACTGCCTGATAGAGAAAAAAAAAGAGAAAGAAAAATGTGAACTAACACAAGGACCTGGTGTTATTTATGGGAAAAACAATATACATGCATGGAAAGAAAGCCAGAGAATGTAAGAGAGACTAAAACAGCTCATCTGCGCACGTACACACAAGTACCTGCAGTGTTACTTGGACTATCTTCTTCCTCTTGCATTTCTTCCTGTAAGAATACATACACAAACTGTTAAAGCCAACTGACAGATACATAACCTGTATAGTAGTGTTTACTCTTAATGCATGCAGACTGATGTCAACCATGCAAAAAGGAAACAGAAAAATGGAAAACAGTTTTCTTGAACAAAAAATGTTAAGCAAGACAACCAAAGACCAAAAGTAATCTCTTTGAGGGGCATAGTGAGGTCCATAGTGTGTCAGAGGTATAGTTTGCACTGTTTCAATATAAACAAGAGTATAAAGTATTTGATTTTGAAGAGGTGTGTGTGAATATCAGAGGACAATAATATTATAGATACATTTTGCTTTTTAACTCTCGCTCTGAATGTATTTAGGTCTGACCTATTCCTAGAGCCCACTATTTTTTTTTGACTCTCACTCTAACTCTTTCTCTCTCCATAAAAACACACTATACTTTGTAAAAAAATAAAAAATAAAAATAAAAAAATAATAAAAAAAACACACATTACACTCTAATCAAACAGATGGCTTGTTCACAGACATGGTGTGGCATCTTGGAAAGAGAGGTCCTGTGATACCAAATGCCACCTTAACACACAGGGAAAATGCAATTTCCTGGACTAGTAAGGAGAAAACAGAAAAGCGTCCCTGCCCCTCTCATTGACCAACACTATTGATTCCCACCATAACCTATCCCCTCTGCTTATCTGCACCCTTTCAGATGCTCTAGTAGAGCTGCTAGAGTTTCCTTTAGGCTAAGAATCACATGCACAACAGTACAGTGAATGTTGTGCAGTTTCATTGCCTAGTAATATGTGGAGGCATATTTTGTTAGAGTTAGGAAGCAAAGCTGAGGAAGAGAAAAACAGTTTAATTTTATATATGAATGCAATATAAAGACAGAGAGTAGTAGTGCAGAATAGTGAGAAGGGCCTCTAGGGACCTTGAATGAAGTGTTTGTGCTACTCCAAGCACTTACCTCAGAGGGTGAGGGCTCTGTGTCCTGCTCCACATCTTGATTTTCTGAGGAGCCCCAGGTCAGAGGCAGGCTGAAAGCCCCTGGGGGCCGCAGAGGAAGAAGAGGAGCGAGAGTGGGTGGAGAAGATGAAGAAGCCCTGCATTTGCTATGGCCACCACTGGAGCAGTGAGAGCCTGGGGAGCACAGGAAATGAGTCTCACCCACCTGCACTCAGATCAGTCGCCCTCTTCTACATAGTGCAGGGGCTGGGGTTGGGAGGTTGGGGATTGAGTTTGTCAGGGGTTTGAAAGTCAGTGGAGTCTGGGGTCAAACACTGCATTATACAACCAGAGAGGGAGCAGAGGAAAGGAATAAGGGAGTTTTCCTTGTCATTGTCATCTTTGGCTTGGTCATCAGGGGAAAATATATATATATATATATATCCAGATTTCTGTAAAACTGCTTTGTGACAATGTCCATTTTTAAAAGCACTTAATAAATAAAATTTTATGTGATCACGTGTGTAATTGTATCTTTGGTTGCTTGCTTGCATTCACTTGTGAGAGTGAAAAAAAATGGTTTTCAGTATCATTTAAGTTATACTGAAAAACACAATATTAGGTTATTTGCTTGTTTTAGATAAAATTCGAAAAGAGTGAACAATGATTTCTGTTTAAAAGATGTTGGGTTGTAGTTTGTATTGGAAGCTTGTTTTTATTTTCACAGCTACACAGTGTATTGCTAAAGTATATGATTATGTAGGATTTTACAATGAAAGGAATGAAGTTGAATTAATTAAAATACAATCAAAATGTATCAAAATCAAAATGTACTTTGACTTCACGTTTTACCTAAACAACTGCATAGTTTTTTTTGAAAATAGACGTTTATTTTGAAATTACAAAAAACGTTCCAAAAAAGTTTAGGACTTTTTTTTAAAGCAATTAAGGACTAATAGTGATGCAACAAGTTGAAATAAGGTGATGTGAAACAGGAAGAGCAAGAGCAAGGATGGGTTGAGGGTCACCAATCTGCCAACAGATTGTCAGCGAATAATCTTTTGAGAACAACATCGGTAGGATTTTGGACATTTCACCTTCTAAAATGCACAATATAATTAAAAGATTCAAAGAATCCGGTCAAATCTCTGTGCGTAAATGGCAAGGCCGAAAACCACTTCTGAATGCGTGTGATCTCCGATCCCTCAGACGTCACTGTCTTAAAAACAGTCATGAGTCTATAATGGATATCCCGACATGGGCTCGGGAATACTTTGGAAAACCTTTGTCAGTCAACATCATTCACCCCTACATCCACAGACGCAAGTCAAGGCTTTACTATGCAAAGCAGAAGCTATACATCAACACTGTCCAGAAGCACCGCAGACTTCTCTGGGCTCAGTCTCAACCGAGATATCTGAGATCGTCAGTAGCACAGTGGAATCGTGTTTTGTGGTTCGACGAGTCAACACTTCAAATAGTTTTTGGAAAAAACATCCATCGTGTTCTCCAGGCCAAAGAGGAAAAGGACCATCCAAGCTGTTATCAGCATCAGGTCTAAAAGCCAGCATCCTTTATGGTATGGGGGTGTGCACATCTGTGAGGGCAACATTAATGCAGAAAGATATGTACACATTTTGGAGCAACATATGCTGCCAAACGTTATTCTGTCTGCATTAAAAGCGCATGGTTGTGTAAGCAGAGAGTGCGGGTGGCCTGGCCTGCCTGCAGTCCTGACCCGTCTCCGATGGAGAATGTGTGGCATATTATGAAGCACAAAATAAGGCAACTGAAAAAATGCATAATGGAGGAATGGGGGAAAATTCTGCTTGCTAAACTTAACCAAGCCCAAATGCTTAATAAGTGTTATTAAAAGAAAAGGTGATGTTACACATTGGTAAACAGCCAACTGTCCCAACTTTTTTGGAGTGTGTTACAGTCATCACATTTGAAATGAGTGTATATTTTCAAAAAGAAATTACATTCACAAAGTAAAACATCAAATAATGTATTTTCAATATAGTTAAATGCGAACTAAATTTTCAAATGACTCTTTTCATTTGTTTTTTTGCATTTTCCATACTGACCCAACTTTTTCGGAATTGTGGTTGAATATTTGTGTGAATGCATACAGTTTGCGTGCTTATGTTCATGATAACCCACAAACAAACCACCCACATGTAGAGAAACATACAAAGACAATCATCTAGCAGATTCACACACAAACATGGTGTTTGTAGTCTCAAATAAAAGCAGCCTCACTCAGACAATTTTCTTTCCCACCCCTACTCATCCCTATCACTAATTATTACTTACTTTATTACTCTATCCCCCCTTTGGCATTTCCAGTCCTATTATGATGCTTTGACCCCATCTGCTATGCTTATTTCAAATGTATGATTAACTAATTTGGCTAAAAGACCAACAAATTTTAGCTGTCTACCAGAGCATGTTGGAGTTTAAATTAAATACTGAATATAAAAGTGTAGACTTTCAGCTTTAATTTCTGGATCTATATATTCAAATCGGTGAACCTTGTAGGAATTACAGCACTTTTTATATGTGGTCACCCTTTTCAAGGGAGCAAAATTAAGTGGACAATTGGCTGCTCCATGGCCAGGTAAGCAGATAAAAGCTCTATAATTGATTTTAAGTGGGGCATTTTCATTTGGAATCTGCTGCTGTTAACTCTCAATATGAGGAACAAAGAGCTATCACTGACAATATAATTTTGCAAGCCATCATTAGGCTGAAATATCAAAACAAACCCATCAGAGAGATTAAAAAAAAAAAGTTGTGGCCAAATCACATATTTGGTACATTAAAAAAAAGAAAAAAAAGAAAAGAGAATGCACTGGTGAGCTCAGGAAGACCAAAAGGCCCAGAAGACCATGGAAAACAACTGTTTTTATGACAGAAGAATTCTTTCCCTGGTGAAGAAAAACACCTTCACAACAGTTGACCAGATCAAGAACACCCTCCAGGAGGTAGGCATATCTGTGTGAAAGTCAACAATCAAAAGAACACTTGAGCAGAGTAAATAGAAAATAATGAAGAAGAGAAGGAACTGCTCATGATCCAAAATGTACCACCTCATCTCCTTATCTAATGGCGTGGACGTGTACAGCTGCCAATGGAAGTGGTTCCCCTGTATTTGCTGATGATGTGACAAAAGCAGCAGGATGAATTCTAAAGTGTATAGTCATAGTCATATTACCTGCTCAAATTCAGCCTTATAATTGTGATGCCCTTAAAAAAGGGGGGGTGGGGGGTCAATTGTACTGTACCAACAAAGATAAAAGGACCTGTTTTGCTCCCTGACTTTGGAATTTAAATCTTGGCCATTGGGCTGCCTTTTTGTTTAATTTCCACTTTCTTATCATAAATATGGGTATCAAAAGACTTTAAAATCAGGTCAACATTAGCAGTGGCTGCCATTTTGTGCTAAAAAGCAGCTAAACTCCAAACTGAAAAACTATGTGACTGCTAGCTAGGTAGTCTTATAAACAACAAATTTAAAAAATGAATGCAAATAATCAAACAAAATATATAAGTATAGTTTATTTAGAATATGTACAAATTACACCACTACTGCAAATACTCCAAATAATTCTGACTGGTGTAATATGTTCAAGTTTGAGATGTTAATCATGTTCATTACCATTTAAGTGACTGGTTTCTGCCCCTTTGAGAGGTCTACCAATCATCAAAAGGAGAAACAGTAGCTGCGTTTACATGGACAACAATAATCCACTCTTAATCCGATTAAGACCATACTCTAAGAGGACACCATTTAAACAGCAATTTTTACTTACCTTAATCTAATTAAGGTCATAATCAAAGTAAGCAATAATCTAATTAAGACAGGTGGAGTACTCCTATTTTAGTAGCATTATGAATGTGTATTATAGACACGTAAACACCTTAATCACATTATGAACATCGTGTGGGAGTTTTCACCGCATTTTGAGACAGGACATGATCACACATGGCAGTTTTACGGCGAACAAGCGTTTTCGACCGCGGGCCAAATCGCATATTTTCCTACTATAGGCCTGTAGAGGGCAAAAATACATGTATCTCGGCTACTACATAGATGGTAACTACGTGATTTGGGACACACCCACGGCTTCAAGCAGTTGTCTATACGGCTTCAAGCAGTCGTCTATTAGCACGTACAGCATGACAAATTAATTGATTACGTCAATAACGTAGTCACTGACTACGTTTACATGGACAGCATTAATCTAAATTATTGACCTTAATCTGAGTAAGATAATAATGTGATTAAGGTGTTTACATGAGTCGCTTTTAGAATACTCCAGTCATGTACGCGTTTTACATGTTATAGAACATAATTAGATTAACAGCCCATGTCATTAAGTCACCGCGCCACGCCGACCGACGTCCCTCCAGAATTTCACACATGAACATACAGTTCGTCTTCGTTATGGTACCGTATACAGTTTTGGGTGTTTTTATTTAATTTTTTACAAACGCTTTAAATGCAGTTAATTATCTGTCATGCTGTACGTGCAAATAGACAACTGCTTGAAGCCGTATAGACAACTGCTTGAAGCCGTGGGTGTGTCCCAAATCGCATAGTTACCGTCTATATAGTAGCCGAGATACATGTATTTTTCCCCACTACAGGCCTATAGTAGGAAAGTATGCGATTTGGGATGCAGCCGAACTCTCTTGTTCGCCGTAAAACGGTTGCGCTGCCGTGTGTGATCGTGTCCTGTCGCAAAATCCGGTGAAAACTCCCACACGACGTTCATAATGTGATTAAGGTGTTTACATGTCTGTAATACATGTCCATAATGCGACTAAAACAGGAGTACTCCACCTGTCTTAATTAGATTATTGCTTACTTCAATTATGACCTTAATTAGATTAAGGTAAGTAAAAATTGCTGTTTACATGGTAGTTTCTTAATTAGAGTATGGTCTTAATCGGATTAAGAGTGGATTATTGTTGTCCATGTAAATGCAGATGTGTCCAGAGGCACTCAAAGAGCGCACTGTCCAGTAAACATGTTGGACATGTTTTTTCTGTGCAAAACTCACCTGCATTCCCATTCACCCCCAGTGAAGTCTATGCAAGTTAAAAGCCAGTTGTCCAATTATCGTGTACTCATTGGACAAACAACATGTACTTGAATCTGCAAAAAAATACTCAGAGAATCACTGGCATCACTGAGTGTAGATTTGTCACTCAGACTGCGCTGTCTGCCAAAAACAGTTTGATTTAAATGAATGAACAGCACAATACTGCACTGAGATATAACTGATAAGACTGATGAATTGCAGCATTTCATTGCTGCATTTTAATGAAATTTTAGGGGATGCCATTCTTCCCATGTAGACATACTGTGCAAACATCTTTGGCACAAACAAAGAAATAATATATAAAGCAAAGATGTGTTCAAAAATAATGAAATTAAACATTTCTACTTAAAAAGTACTATAAAAAGTACTATAAAGAGCACTAAACAGTAATAAACTGAACAAAGTCAATATTTGCCATGACAACCCTTTACTTTTTTTATTTTTAATAATTTTTTTGTTGGAAAAATGCTTGGAAATATAAAATGTTCATGTACTGACTCAATAATGCAGCCTAGGCCATCTTTATCTAGAGCAACAATTCTTTTTTCAGATCCTCAGAGAGTTCTTTGCCATGAGGAGTGGCTGTGGCTCAGGCGGTAGAGCGGGTTGTACACTAATCGTAGGGTTGGCGGTTTGATTCCCGGCCCACATGACTCCATATGCCGAAGTGTCCTTGGGCAAGACACTGAACCCCAAGTTGCTGCTGAGGGCAAGTTAGCCCTCTGCTACCATTGGTGTGTGTGAATGGGTGAATGAGACACAGTGTAAAGCGCTTTGGATAATAGCGCTATATAAGTGTGCCATTTACCACAGGTGCCATGTTGAACTTCCAGTGACCAGTATGAGGGAGTGTGAGAGCAATGACACCAAATTTAACACACCTGCTCCCCATATACACCCGAAGCCTTGTAACACTAAGTCACATGACACAGGGGAGGGAAAATGGCTAATTGGGCCCGATATGGACATTTTCACTTAGGGGTGTACTCACTTTTGTTCTCAGCGGTTTAGACATTAATGGCTGTCCGAGTTATTTTGATAAGACAGCAAATTTACACTTTTATACAAACTGTACACTGACTACTT
>NC_030430.2:10047726-10075226 GCF_001660625.3 Ictalurus punctatus | reverse complement strand
ATAGAGCATTTTCCATAGCTGCCACCTCCCTCTGGCACTCTCTTCACAAACACATCTGAGATTGCACATGGCCATGTTCAAATGATTACTCAAAACTCACCTTTTCAGGATTGCGTTTAATCTTTGATTAATGCTGTATGCTACTGGTTTTATCGTGCTGACTTTTGACTTTATGTGATTATGCTGTATGGTTTTATTGTGTTATGACTATTTTTTCTAAAGCGTATTTGGGTATCTTAAAAAGTACTCTATAAATAAAATGTATAATAATAATAATAATAATAATAATAATAATAATAATAATAATAATAATTATTATTATTATTGTTAACCAGGTGTGTCCTGTTAGATTGATTGTTTAAACAATAAGTAACTCTTGGATTCAGCCTGTTTCATTCTGTAATATAACAGAATGGATGGTTAACACTGTTATAGACGTGTACACTCACTTTATTAGACACGGCGAACATAACATGTATTCGGGCATGCACACAGGAAGACTGAAATGGTGTTACACCCAATACGGTCCGTGGTGTACCAACAACCATCACAACATAGCCTTCAGTTTCACCTGTGAAGACTGCATTTGTTATTAAAAAGGATAAGCCAATATGAATATAAGAGTGCTGTCTCTGGGAGAAAACCAACCCATTCAACCAAGGCATTCAACCAAAAATCATTCAGTGACATTGAACAAACATTGGGCATAGCCAATACAACAATTTAGAATGTCCTGAAAAAGAAAACAGAAAACACTGGCATACTGAGCAAAAGACACTGAATGGGTTGGCCGAGGAAAACAGCTGATGACAGAAACATTATGAGATCTGAAAAGAAAAACCTAGAAACAACAGTCAGTGACATCATCAATAACCTCCACAGGTCAGGGGTGAAAGTATCACAATTCACCATTCGAAGAAGACTTTGAGAGCAGAAATATAGAGGCCATATGACAAGATGCTGACCACTCATCAGCAGTGAGAATCGGAAAGCCAGATTGGAATTTGCAAAGAAATATAGAGATGAGCCACAAAAGTTCTGGAAACAAAATTAACCTATGCCAAAGTTATGGAAATGCCAAAGTGTGGAGAAAACGTATGATCCAAAACGTACAAGCTCATCTGTGAAACATGGTGGAAGTAGTGTCATGGCTTGGGCTTGCATGGCTGCTTCTAGAACAGGTATGTAACTCATGATGGTAACAACAGAATGAATTCAGAAGTTTACAGGAACATTTTGTCTGCCAATTTACAGAGAAATGTATCCAAATTGATCAGGAGGAACTTTATCATGCAGCAAGACAATGATTCAAAACACATTGCCAACTCAACACAGGACTTTATCAGGGGGAGAAAGTGGAAGGTTTTAGACTGGCTAGGTCAATCACCAGACCTTACCTCAATTGAGCATGCATTTCATCACCTGAAGAGGAGACTGAAGGGAGAAACCCCCGAAACAAACAACAACTGAAAGAGACTAAAGTAAAAGCCAAGAAAAGCATCACAAAAGAAGAAACCAGCAATTTGATATTGTCAATGAGTCACGGGCTTGATGCAGTTATTGCTTGCAAGGGATATACAACTAAATATTAAGTGTTATTTACTTCAAGACTTATCTATTCCTATACTTTTGCTCGCCTAAAAAATTGGTGGTCTGATACAAAAGGATGCTCTTTAATACATCTAGATAATTTACCAGGAAATAAAAGCTGAAACCCTAAACTCTCATGTCATATCCATATTAAATTCTTTACCTTAATCTTTGAGGATTTCCTGTTTGCTAACGTAAGTGAGCTAACGTTATGCTAACCGCTGTGTAAATAATAAAATTAGCCATGTTTACTAGTAAGTGAGCTAACATTATGCCAACCGCTATGTCTAAACACTGAAATCAGGGTTTGTACAAGGTGCTTGATGTTGACCAGAGTTGGGTGCAAGGTGTTACTGTAATGTAATTAATTTTTCTGATAACGCAGTAATATAACACATTACATTTTAAATGTATGTATTTGATTGCAGTTACTGATGTCAATAAAATTATGTTACAATATTAAGTAAAATGCATTTTAAAATAAATAATGTTTTTCCATGAAGATTTTTCTTAAACCCTGAATAATTGTCCACTTGGAGCGGTTTGTCACTATTTAACTGAACGTCAGTAATTTTATATCTTCAGTGAACGGAGGCAAGACCAATCAGACAAGGCTTACAGGAAAATACGTGGAAACACTTGTGTCTTATTGGCTGACAGCTCTCAATTCTGCCAAACGCTAGCTCACAGTCAGTGTGGATATATGTCCACACTGATATATGGATACATTTGCAATTTTTTAAAAGCAGTAAATGGGTTGAAACGGAAACACTAACATCCTCTGATGCTGAGCAGGAAAACAAGGTGTGTAATGTCTATATTGAGTTCCAGTTTACGTGAACATGATTTGAGCAGAGCACAAGGAAAGATAATGTACTTTGCATGGCACTGTAGCGGCTAAACTCATACAATGATAGCATAGCTGTGTCTCCCCTTGGCTAGCGACACCAAACTAGCCTAGTTACAAAAGTTTTATATTTTATCAGTCTGGTAACCGAAGCAAGTTTTATCATAAATCCGACTTTTTCTGATCATGTCAAATTGCGAGCTAAAATTACTAAAAGAACTATGAGTTTTACTTTGTAGTGTATTTTTGTAGGTTTGCTAGTTTTTGAAAGAAACATCAAAGTAATTAGTAATTTGATTACTTTTTACATGCAGTAATCAGTAATGTAATCAGATTACAATTTTAAAGTAGTAATTAGTAACATGTAGTGGATTACTTTTTTGAGTAACTTACCCAACACTGGTGTTAAATTTGGCTTTTTGAAATTTATGTACTTCAAAACCGTGAAAATAGACATTTTTAGCCATTTTCTATATAGTGGTGCTTAAAAAGTGCTTGAATTATAAATTCAAAATTAAGTAAATAAATATGAAATCTCTAAATAACTTTAAAGTATTTATTTTCGATAGAACACAAATACAATCCTTTCACTCAAAATATGACATGTTGACAGAAACAGCTCCAGTCCAATTTTCAGACCCCTTTTTTTCCTCAAAATCTAGTAACAAATCTAGCAAGTTTTTGGGCAACCCTTAACCACTTTCTGTAGAAGAGAGTCGCCAGTACTGTCCCACAAGCGTGAGGTCCTGCTTTCCTGCCTCAGACATACCTCTCTCTGCGGCAATTCTGTTCAGTGAGTGGCAGAGAGGAGCAGCACATTCATTCACTTTCTATCTGAGTGTTAATTTTACATATATCCAAAATCACATCAAACAGATTGGCAAACAGATGTAAAGGAAGAAATTAGAATATTAAAAAGAAGAAATAAAGAATATGTTTGAATGACCTCTTGTACAATCCTTGAAAAAAAAAATACTGCTTGAAAAGTCCTGTTTGATTGTGTTTCGTGTTTGATCATAAGCGAGTTTATTTCCAAATTCAGTGATTTATTCCTAATGTGTTCATTCTTAGTACTCTGAGGACAATTTCAATTTGCAGGATTTCATTGCTCTAGGGAACAATAGATGAAATATGTGGTACATTGAATTAGTTGCTTGCCAATTGTATGATTGTTCTTGAGTTTTTCCAATAACCAGGTTTGTCTGTTTGTCTATGTATTTCTGAAAATTTGGTTCATTTTGTAGATTTGAATTATGAATTAACACAATATTGCATGGTGTCACGATACTACTTAGTATCGTGATACTTCAACTGCTATAGTATCATAAGATATGTTTATGGTATTGTGACAACCCTAATATATATATACATTGGTGCTTGAAAGTTTGTGAATTTTCTACATTTCTGCATAAATATGACCAAAACATCATCAGATTTTCACACAAGTCCTAAAAGTAGATTTCAGAGAACCCAATTAAACAAATGAAAGAAAAATCTCATACTTAGCCATCTATTTATTGAGAAAAATGATCCATTATTACATAACTGTGAGTGGCAAAAGTATATGAATCTTTGCTTTCAGTATCTGGTCTGACCCCATTGTGCACCAATAACTGCAACTAAACGTTTCCGGTAACTGTTGATCAGTCCTGCACATCAGCTTGGAGGAAGTTTAGCCCATTCCTTAGTACAGAGCAGCTTAAACTCTGGGATATTGGTGTGTTGCCTCACATGAACTGCTTGCTTCAGGTCCTTCCACAACATTTTTATTAGATTAAGGTCAGGACTTTGACTTGGCCATTCCAACACATTAACTTTATTCTTTAACCATTCTTTGGTAGAACGACTTGTGTTGTGCATGTCCCACTTTCTCTTGAGATTCAGATCGTGGACAGATGTCCTGGCATTTTCCTTTAGAATTCACTGGTATAATGCAGAATTCATTGTTCCATCAATGATGGCAAGTCCTGGCCCAGATGCAGCAAAACAGTCCCAAACCAGGATACTACCTCCACCATGTTTCACAGTGGGGATAAAGTTCTTATGCTGGAATGCAGTGTTTTCCTTTCTCCAAACATAATGCTTTCCATTTACCAAAAATTCTATTTTGGTCTCATCCGTCCACAAAACATTTTTCCAATATCCTTCTGTCTTGTCATGATTGTTAGCAAACTACAGAAGGGCAGTAATGTTGTTTTTGGACAGCAGTGGCTTTCTCCTTGCAACCCTGCCATGCATAACATTGTTGTTCAGTGTTTTCCTGATGGTGGGCTCATGAACATTAACATTAGGCAATGTGAGAGAGGCCTTTAGTTGCATAGACATTACCCTGGGTACTTTTGGGACCTCACAGACTATTAAACATCTTGCTCTTGGAGTGATCTTTGTTGGTCAAGCACTCCTGCAGAGTGTAACAATAGTCTTGAATTTCCTCCATTTGTACACAATCTATCTGATTGTGGATTGGTGGTGTCCAAACTCTTTAGAGATGGTTTAGTAACATTTTTCAGACTGATCAAAAGAGTCAACAACTTTTTCTGAGTTCATCAGAAATCTTCCTTGTTCATGCCATGAAACACTACCACAAACATGTGTTGTGAAGATCAGACTCTGTTAGATCCCTGTTCTTTAAATAAAACAGGGTGCTCACTCACACCTGATTGTCATCCCATTGATTGAAAATAAGTAACTCTAATTTCACCTTCAAATTAGCTGTTTATCCTTGAGGTTTTGCCACTCAAAGATATGTCATATTGGATTATTTTCCTTAATAAATAAATAAATTACCAAGTATAATATTTTTGTCTCATTTGTTTCAATGGGTTCTCTTTATCTACTTTTAGGACTTGTGTGAAAATCTGATGATGTTTTAGGTCATATTTATGTAGATATATATAAAATTCTAAAGGGTTCACAAACTTTCAAGCACCACTGTACATACTCTGAAAATATCGAAACAGCAAGGCCAATTTGTTTTTTCTATACGTTGAAAACATTTGGGTTTGAGATCATAGGATGAATATGAGACAATAGACCAGCTTTCATTTCCTCATATTTACATATCGATGTGATAAACTCCTTGTGATAACATGACACCTTTTGTGGAAGACCAACCGATTTTCAGGTGAGCAAAAGTATAGGAACAGATAGTCTTAAAGTAAATGAAAGTAAATAACACTTAATATTCGGTTGCATATCCCTTGCTTGCAATAACTGCTGGTGACCTAACACCGAACTGTTGCATTTTTCTTTTTTGTTGCTCTTCCAGGCTTGTACTGAAGCTTCTTTTCATTTATATTTTTGTTTTGGGAGGTTTCTCCCTTCAGTCTCGTAATTGAATTGGCCAGTGTAAAACCTTCAACTTTTTCCCCCTGATGAAGTCCTTTGTTTTGTTGGCAGTGCTGTTTGGGTCATTGTCTTGCTGCATGAAGAAGTTCCTCCCAATTAGATTGGATGAATTTCTCTGTAAATTGGAAAACAGTTTGACAGTAGTCTTCTGAGTTCACTGTTGTTTTTGAGTTTTTCTTCACAGGTGTCACAAAGTTTCTGTCATCACCTGCTGTTTTTTAAATGGTCTGACCTGTTCTATGTCTGGTTGCTAGTACACCAGTGGTTTCCTTCTTTTTCAAGTCAATCCAAATTATTGTATTGGTTATGACCAATGCTTGTGCAATGGCTGTGAGATTTTCCCTGTTTTCTCAGCTTCCAAATGGCTTGCTTTTCTCCCACAGACAGTTATCTGGTCTTCATGTTTGTTTATCCTTTTTAACAACAAATGCATTCTTCACAGGTGAACCCTAGGGCCCAAACCAAGAATATATACTCAGAGCTATTAATTCTTTAAACAATAAAATTTAACAGGGTACACCTGGGCAGCAGAAAACACCTATCAGTCACATGTTCCAATATTTATTATTATTATTATTATTATTATTATTATTATTATTATTATTATTATTATTATCATCATTATTATTATTTTGTATTTATTTATTTATTTATTTATTTATTAGAATTTTTGTTATTTTTTATTTATTTAATCAGGGACAATACACATTAATAATACAGAAGAAATGTAAAATGTGCCAGATTTAGCCAAATTGGCTAATTTTCATCTGTAGTCCTTAGGCAGGTTGATGTTGTAATCAAATAGAACAGAATCAACATTTTTGATCATTTGAAAAAATGGGTGGGTTCAAACAAAAGGTGCCATGTTTAATTTGTTTAACACATCTATATGTAAATATGAGCAAATGAAAACTGAAATGCTGATCTATAGTCTCATATTAATTTTTTGCTCTCAAACTCTAATGTCTTCAATGTATGAATGCCAAAACTAGAATTGGCCCTGTTCCAAAACTTTCAGAGAGGGCTACTGTCACATAGCGAGGGTAAGGACAGATGCAAGTGCAGAATCTACTATCAAACGTTTTAATGAAGTACAAACAAAATTTAACACAAGACTTACAAGAACCCAGGGCTAAACGACTGTGATGGAAAAGATAAACAAAACAACGCAACACAACCCATACAGTGCAGAACGTGACTATTTATATATAAGTGCTAATGAGCCAAACATGAATCAGGTGAAGGAGACATGTGACATGGTGCAGTGTCCCCCCACTTCCCAAAAGGCGCTACTCCTGGAGCACCTGAATACACTCCCTCCCCTTGCAGCCCTGGCCCTTTGAGCACCATGTCTTACGCACCACAGAGAGATGACATGATATCCCTGGCCTGGCTTGAATGCGGAGCAATGGCTACAATCTCACTTTTCACACAATAACCAACTACTCTCAGACCACAACTATGTCTACCATAGGCTCTACAAAACTATTCCTATGTCTTAGGTCACAACACAATCTAATACATTTACAGATGACCAAACCATTTGCACCACAACTATATAGGCATAATGGGAATTTCTGTAAACCTATGGAAATATATCTAAGAGTCACCACTTTAAATATGTATCCTAGATAAGCTTATGTAAGTGCCTATATTGACTATTAAGCAATATAATGAGCTTATATGAGCACATCTATGTGGAAGTCTTGAAGACCCTACAGTATCCCATGGAACGTTTGGGCCTATAGGAGTGTGCAGACTCCAAGGTGTCTGATGTACAGCAAAATAATAAGCCACAACTTACGGGAGAGAGAATGTCCTCCTTTGGGCAAGTAGTCAAACAGCAGGGTATTTTCTTCACTAAACATCTCTGTCCCAAGAGACAGCAGGCTGTTCTTGCTCATTAGCGCCGCACGCAAGTTGGCCACAGAACCACCTTGCTCCTGACTTTCTCCAACCACCTCCTCCCTGTCACTGGCCAATGAGGAGCCATGGAAGCCTGGTTCGCCAGCTAGTGCTTCCTCCTGCTTCATGAAAAAGTCCATCCGCTGGTCTCGGGTATCTGAACTAGGCTCAGCCTCATCTGCTCCTAAGAAAGAAAGACAATTATGGTGGTTTTTAAAGTAAAACATTGAACAGGTTTAAAACAAGTTTAAACTCTAAAACAAACACTTATGTGCCACAGGTCATAGTGATGGAGCAGACAGCATGCTTTTATCCAAAATTATAAATATAAATATAAAAGACTTAGGCACCCTTATAATACCAATTTTGTATAACATGTTTATTTTATGATTTCTGCATTATTGAGTCAGCACAAAACATTGTAGATTTCCAAACAAAGCTTAAATGGTACAGAAAAATGTTTGTATGTCAGTAACGTAAGTAACATATTACGTAACACGTGTATTACCTGCAGAAAGAGAAACAGAAACAAGAAAAAAAAACATGGATGAAGATTCCTCCAAGAGTAAATCTGTATTATGGAAAATGTTTTTAAATCAAGTTTGGAAAAGTTGTTGGAAGCTTGGTGATGGTGATGAAGTCGTGGGACTGTCCGTTTATAGCACATAGTTAGCTGTTTATTTCTGGTGATTGTATTTAGGTTTCAAACATCATAAAGGTTGTGTTCATTTGTGAAAATTATCTTGATGGACAAAACGTGTTAGTATTGTAAACTTGTTGATCATGGAGCTTATTTTTTTGCAATAATCCAAAAACCTATGGGAAAATCCCATATGGGTTTTTGTCGAGGGAACCGGTGTGATGATAACTTCCGGGTCCTGGTACAAAATGACGTCGTCCCTGCCCCATCTATTTGGTGATTTGGTTACGTCTCTCCTCCTGTAAACACTGTTGTTGCCTTTTCTGCATACGCCTGAATTGATTTCATTTGGTTGCATATTGTTATATTTGATTGCATATTTTCATTTGGTTGATGGCATTTTTATTTTTACTCGTCCTATATTTTGGGTACAATTTTATTTATATTTTGCTTCTATGAGATGATGAACTTTAAGGACCAGTCTAATTTGATGTGAAGATTTGTACATTAGCAGCAATGTAGCACAACATGGAGGTGAAAGCAATGGTCTGTTTATTTAAATGTGAAAGTGCAGTTAAAACATGTTGTCCATAAAATCAATTAATAATCGTGATCTCAATATTGATCAAAATAATTGTGATGATCATTTTGGCCATAATCATGCAGCCCTACTGTTTACTGTTCTTTATAATAGAATGAAGAGATTTCGTGTGATTTTTTTTGTTCTTTATTATTTCTAAGTAATAAGATACTAATAAAAAATATTATTCTTTCCACCAAATTAGCGATTGTAACAGAAGTCACAGATGATGGTTTTCAGTTGGTGTTTGGTATCACAAGCTCCCCTGCTGCCCAATCCATGTCAACTGCCCAATTTGAACTACACATAATAATCAGGCAGGGAACATGGATTAGTAATCATATCCATTTATTGTATTTTTTTGTATTCATGTCTAAACTATTTCCGTAAACCGGGTAAAAATGTTGTCAATAAAGATTTCTAAATCAATTTTTTAAAACTGTTCAGATCATAGTCTGTACAGGCAATATCTCAGGATATCTATATAGACAAATCCAATCAGAGCTTGTCAAGAGAAAGTAGGCCAATCAGATTAGTTTTTGAATGGGACAAACCCGCAGTGTAAACATACATAAATACACATTTCACTCTATAATAATAATAATAACAATAATAATAATAATAATCATTATCATCATCATCATCATCATCATCATCTTGTGCCCGATGCCTCCTGGGATAGGCTCCAGGTTCCCCCGTGACCCTGAAAAGGAGTAAGCGGTCGAAGATGGATGGATGGATGGATGGATAATCATCATCATCATCATTATTATTATTGGTCAAAGCATTGTTTTTGTATAGATTAAAAAAAAAAAAAAAAAAAAAAAAAGGTTTACTTATTTTTTTTCTCTGATAAAATGAATTGTGCAGCCTAAACCATAAAGGGTTTTGACATGAAACTTCATAGGTAGATGCAGTGTGACCAGCGCTACTCAGAAAAATTAAATGACCAAATTATTCCCAATGGTAGTGCTATAGCAGTTATAGCCTGTCCAGATCCCGCCTACTCCTTGCATTCCAGTGTTTTCTCTCCCTCTTGTCTGCTCTCTCTCTCGCTCTCTCTCTCTGTGTATGTGTGTGTGTATGTGTGGCACTCCAGTTCACGCCCCGCCTGATTGAAGATTGATGTCACCTGGTTCTCATCGACTCACCCAATCTGCAGCATTTATAAGCCCCGGTTTTTCAGTCACTCGTCACCAGATCCAGCTTCAGTGTGGTACACATCTGGCCTTCCTCACATTTGTTTTCCGTTATGTCCAGTGTTTTCTTTGTTGAGTTTCCCTGTGCTTATCTTGTCTGTTTCTCCTTGTGTTGCAGGTTCACTGCTCACACTGCCTGTCTGCTCACTCTCGGCTCACTTCCTGCCCCACCCAGCCCTGCCTCACCTTTCCAGTGGATCTCCTGCCCTTCACTCAGCTCTCACGCCGCCGACCGAGATCGAGCCCCAGCCTCGACAACAGTCTAATCCACTCACGCTCAGCCGCACTCTCCCTTCCCCATGGCGCATTGGCTGTGCACTCATGTTTCCTGCGGCAGACTTGAATTTGAATCCTGACCCCAACTACACATAATCACACCCCCCCCCACACATTATCACCCCAATTTCCACTATTTCAATAAATCCTGTTAACTTTCAGTCCTATGTCTGTGTTCTGCATTCGGGTCCCCTCGTTTCTGTGTTCCACATAACAGAACAATCTGGTCAACATGGAACCAAAAGAGGCAGCTCCCCTGCAGTCAGCCCTATCTCATCAGGGAAACCGCCTGGATCAACATGAGCTACAACTCCGCACACTCACTGAGAGCCACCAGGCCATGATGGACCAGCTCAGGCTCCTCCCCCAGCAACTAAACAACATCCTCCCCCAACTGGCTCAGACACCCCTTGGCCCCCGGCCCAGTCAGCCTGCCTTGGTAGTCCAGTCTGCCACCTCTCCCAGTCCACCACAGCAGGAAGCACATGTCCCAGGAAAGTGCAAGTCCTTCCTCCTCCAGTGTTCTCTCGTGTTTGCCCAGCATCCCTTAACCTATGACACAGATGAGGCTAAGGAGGCCTACATCATGGGGCCCTAGCCTGGGCCACTGAAATCTGGGACAGACAGCCAGCACTGTGGTCCTCCCTCATCTCCTTCACCACCAAACATTGGAGAGTTTTTGACCACCCAATCCAGGGGAAGGAGGCCACCAGATGCCTGCTCTCCCTTCACCAGGGGCTCCGCAGTGTGGCGGAGTACTCTGTGGAGTTTCTGGTCCTGGCTGCTGAGTCAGGCTGGAATGAAGAGGTGCTCCAAGGAGCATTTGTGAACAGATTTAGCAAGCAAGACCAAGTCATAAGCTTCTGTCATGGAATTCTTGAAGACAGTGTCATCTACAACGATAAAGTGACTTGGATTGAACAGGAGAGGGAGAACCCCGAACAAATAAGATCAGATTCATGGCAGAACTTCACAGTTGATGAGATGGTCAAAGTCATCAAACAAACTCACAAATGGAAATCTCCTGGACCAGACAAATAAAAAAAACTTCTGGTGTAATAAATTAACAGCTCTTCATGAAGATCTAACAAGAGCTCTGAATGACATCGTGAATGATCCAAGGGGCACTCCTGGATGGTTAAACTATGGAACCACCTTCCTACTCTCAAAAGGCAAGGACAGAAAAGACCCGAAGAACTATTGTCCTATCACTTGTCTCCCAACAACATATAAGATACTATCAGCTGCCTTAATGAACAGGATCTACAGCCATTTACTCAAAAATAGGATCCTCCCAGATGAACAGAAAGGGTGCAGAAGGGTGTCTTGAGGATGTAAAGATCAGCTGTTTGTGAGTAAAATGTTTGTAGCAATGCCAAAGAAACTCCTAAGAAATCTAGGCATGGTGTGGATAGAGTACAAAAAAAGCATTTGACAGTCTGCCCCATACCTGGATTTTGGTAGTCATGGAGATCTACAGAGTCTGTCCGACTGGTTGAGAACTGATATTGAGAGTATGGATAAAAGTGAAACTCCTGACCGTCGGAGGCATCCATCATTCAAAAGCTGATGTTGAAAGACTTTATATCAAGACAAGAAATGAAGGACGTGGACTAATTGAACTTGAGTCTGACTTTGATTCATCCATCGTTGGCCTAAGCAACTACATCAAGTTAGGCAAGAATAAATTCATGAGACTTGTCAGAAATCATGATGCCGGAACAGCTAAATACTCTCCAGAAGGAAGCTAAGAAGATAAGACAAAAATATCTAAATCAAGAGACTGCAGCTCAGAAGAACATCAAGCTACAACTAAAGAACACCATTGAAAAGCACAAAATGGAACTTCTGAAAAGTAAACCATTGCATGGACAGTTCTTTCAAGACCATTTATCAATAAGAATGCATCAATACAATGGTTGCGTAGTTCCGGTCTTAAAGAAGAGACAGAAAGCTTAATTATGGCAGCACAGGTCCAAGCACTCAACACCAGATATCACCAAAAGAACATCTTAAAACAGCCAGTAGATAGTAAATGTAGACTTTGCAACCAGGCAGAAGAACACATAAGTCATATTGTTGCAGGATGTACAATACTTGCACCATCTAAATTCACCCACAGACACAGTAAGGTAGCCAGCTATATTTACTGGGCCATGTGCAAGCATGTAGGTGTACAAGTTCTGGATAAGTATTATGAACATCAACCAGAAAAGGTTGTGAACATCAAAGACATAACCATCATGTAGCATGTTCCAATAGTTACGGATAGGACCATCTTAGCTAATCGAATAGATATAGTGCTGCATGACAAGAAATAGAAAACCTGCCTACTGATCGATATAGCCGTCCCAGATGATTTGAACATCATACTTAAACATACTAAAAGATCAGTAAATACAAGGACCTGGAAATCGAGATCAGTAGGTTGTGGAATTGTAAAACTAGAGCAGTAGCAGTTATAGTAGGAGCTAGGGATGTCACGATACCAAAAATCTAGTAGTCGGTACCGATACTACCAAAAGTAGACGATACTCAATACCAAAGTCGATACCACGGTGTGGTATAAAAATAAAACTAAAAAAATAAAATTAAAAAACTCTAATAGAGGACATCCTCCTCTGGCTGATACTGGCAAAGAGCACGAGAAGGGGAGAGAGAGAGGGAGTGGGGGAGGGTATTTTAGTTATCAAACACTGTCTGACAATGAGTGACAAGGTGCACTCCTCAATGTGCGTGTGCACACACACAGACGCGCACGCACGAACACACACACACACACACACACACACACCTTATACTCTGAATGCAAACATTAGTTATACTCTGAATGCAAACATTAAATTCACTGATATGGTGGCAGGCCAAAACGAGTTATTAAAAGCATGAACATTTGAATAATTATTAGTGACAGTAGCTACATTTAGCTGACAGGACAAGGGCTGAATGGCGATGCATGTTGGCCCATTTGGAGGTAGTTTATAACATCGCAATGCGTTAGCGTCGTTAACAAATAACTGGCTATCGCAAACATTACATGGAGCATAATGTTAGCTGGTTTCACGGCAACAATGCCAACTGCCTCAAACAAATATAATATAGAACCGTCTTTCAGGTGCTTCGCCAAATTCCAGGTGTTTCCTTGCTTTATTTGAAATGAACGATAGCATCTGTTGCACACCAGAAACCGATACTAGCTTTCCTCTAAACGAGTCAGGCTGGAACTAAACTTGTGCAGACCGCACCACAGGTAGCTAGTTCTCACCAAGTTGCATAGAACACTAGCAAACATAGATGAACATACTAGTAAAATTTGGTGATGGTAGCTTAATGCTAAAACTGTGAAGTGTGTGCTGCAATTTGATTGGTTGATGGCCCCCATGTTTTTTTGAAGTAACCTAGTCAACCGTGGAAATCCACTCACAGATTAGCACAACAATGCATTACAACTGATTGTAGCTTTCTAGGATTTACAGCCTGAGAAATGTTATTTGAATCTAATCCGGCGGCTACTGAAATCTACAAGATCAACTGTGTTTTCTTATATGACCAGTGTCATATAATGCATCACTCATGCATGTAACCTTAACATACAGTTACTTTATAGTCAGTGCCTGTGTCTTGTGCAGGAAAGTTTGGGTCTTGGTGTGCTCTGTAAAAGTCAGCATTTTTGTCAGATATTTAGATAGGATATAGAAACTATTAAAAATGGGGCTAAAATGTGGAGATGTAAAATGTGATGAGACTTTATTTTGCACTTATTTCCAAATCATGGCCTTTCATGTTGGTAACATTAGGAGATAAAGACAGGCCTCATATTTTTGTTTTACTAATGGATAATGTGTGCACTTTGTCGTATTTTATTCAATTTTCTCGATAACATTGTCTAAAATAAGCAGTGCATCCCTAGTGGATGGATACAGACTGTTCTCAAACATGAGGTCTTTACATGCTGGCTGTGTGATTGACCCAGCGCACATGTGCCAGCTATAAATAAGTGCAGCTTTATATTAATAAAATATAAACTAAAATAACACCAAACATAAAAACACACTACATACTTTATAGCAACACTACAATTTAAATACAAAGAAGCAGCAGAATTCACTGTACCAACCATTCAAAAGGCAGAAGAACAGCATAATCGCTTAAATCACCCTAACATTACTGTGTTATGTATTAGGTTTAATTAAAGTCAAACAAAAATGAAATTTATGGAGGTATTTTGCAGACTATTTTCAAAATTAACTGCAAATTGTTGAATTGGGGAAAGGTGCGTACAAGGTGAATACTTGTATTTACTATATTGGCCAAAGCAGTCATCAAACCCAGATGGTTAGAACATGCAGCCAAATAATCTGTTAATAACCAGACTGAGAGCTCAATCTGAATAAAAGTAGATTAAGGCTAACACCCCATTTACTATGCTTACATGCAAAGATTTTCTCCAATAAATGAATGAATTAATTCCAATTGCAGATGCTGAAATGACATCATCATGACTCAAACGCAAAACACATACACTGATTGAGATTGTGAAATTAATTTGATGTAACAGATTATTAAAAGAATATTAACCCACCTTGTTCAAAAAGATAAAAATGGCACTTGGATTAGTTTCAATTGGTTAACTCTATTATTACTGGTTACATATACATGCCTAATAATCCATTAAATAAAAGAATCATAACCATGTACAATCTTTACAATCAAAATCAGTGTCTGTATTCTACTCGTGCACTTTTGATGCGCTCCTTGTGTCAAACGTGCACGATTGTGAAAAACAATTGCGTTGGAGAACACAGTTGAAGTTACAGATTTTAATCTATTTAAAATAATTGAGATTGGTTTTTGAGGCTAACATTTTGAGGCTTCTGCAGGACTGACCTCAGTAAAGTTTAGAATTATTGGTGGATATTTAGTGAGGATGTAGAAACAGAAAAGAAAAAGAAAAGAGGGTTAAAAGCAGAAAACTTTGATAAACCTATATATATATATATATATATATATATATATATATATATATATATATATATATATATATATATATATATATCTGACACCTAGATGAACACTTTACAGTTGCTTTTATGACCAAGTCATTCCCTTCAAATGCTATTGAAGTTAGAAACATGTATACCAATATGTAACTTTAGAGACGGTCCCTTATTTGCGCATATCTGCGAATACCAAACGTCCAACGTCAAGCCAAATTTATGCCAATCTGCTAGGTTTATCTTCTCTTGTGGCTTGTTTGCACAATCCCACCACTAGGGGCCGGCCTAGAGTAACATGTTACAATAGTATCGGCAATCCATTGCTCTTCCTGTGAGACCCGGATGTGAAGAGTTGAATTTTAAGACCCAAATTTTAAGACGTGAATTTTTACAGCCTGAATTTGTGAGGTTGAAAAATAATGTGTTGAAATACTACCTGACAAATAATGAAGATGGTATTTTAACAACTGAATATTTTGGAACAGTATTTTAGGATTTTTGAATATGTGTGCATTGAATTTTGAATGTTGGAATTTTTTTTTGCAGTCAATATATACAAACCCAATGAACTGCAGTCGAAACTAATTCAAGCATTGATATTGCTGTGGTTTTTTTTTTTCAATTGGTGTCAAATTGCAGGGCAGAAAAATATTTTTGCGATATGTTTTTATTCAATTTATGTAATTCAACATGCCATTTTGCCTTGAGGACATTTGGCACTATTATACTTCCATACGTGTCGTCGTTTGTGTAACACTCACAAAAAGAGTCTTCATTTCCTCTCTATCTTTAAAAAGAATCTCTTTACTTTTCTGTCCGTTTAAAAACAAAGAGAAAGTGTGTTATGCCTTGCTCCCGTTTCATCACCGGGGGTTACGGACACACTTTCTGTGTGAAGTGTCTAGGGTTGGAGCACGCCAGGGCAGCCCTCGATAGGTCTGACTGTGCGCACTGTGAACGCCTTACAATCAGGCAACTCCGCTTGTGGTTCGCTCTCTTCTTTTGTGGGTTGGGTTTTGGGTGTTGGGTTTCAGAGCCTCGCGGATCTGGGCTGGCTGCTGCCGAGGCATCCAGCTGGCTCAGATCCTGAGGATCTCGTATGGAATGGATCTGGAAGAGGAGCCAGAGATGAATGCTACTCTATCTCTTTCTCCGTCTTCCAGGTACGGCTCTCACACTGGATTGTCTCCCAGTAAAATTTCTCATTGATTTTAAAATACTACTACTACTGAACTATAAAGCACTAAACAGTCTCGCACCATAGTACCTAAGCCCTATACAAATAAAATTTAATTGAATTGAAATTGAACTGAAAGATTGTCCTCACTCTTCCTACACCATTTGGGTGAATGTTGTTCTCAGAGATAATATCCCGGCTGGACGGCACTCCTTAGGAGATTCTCATCTGCAGAGATCTACTATCTGATTCATCTGAGGCTGATTTATCACCCTCAGCTGTACCTATGGAAACTGTGGGTCTGGCCCCTGAGGGGCACAGATTCTGGTCAGATAAATGTTTTTCAGGAACCAGGTGCTCTAGGTGAAATTTGGTATGCTGCATCTAAACTATATGGCCAAAAGTATGTGGACACCCGACCATCATACTCATATGTGGGCCTCCCCCAAACCATTGCCACAAAGTTAGAAGTAGTGTCAATTTTGTCAGAGTTTTACTTGACTAAAAGTTTGGGCATTTTAGACTTATCATAGTCAAAGAAAACCATAAGTATTTTAGTCTAGTTTTAGTCAGTGAAAACAGGTGATATTTTAGTCACTGAAAATGTCTGGGTTACACATGTAACACTATTCTCTGAGAAGGGAACGAGAAGTTGTGTTGGGTGAGCGCCCTCACGCATGACCAGTATCTGAAGCTTGTGTAACATCATGCCTATTTATAGGCCTGCCATGATCAGGTGACGTGGCATTTAAGTACGTTGTGTGATATTATCTGAAGCGAAGACGCAATTCACAGGCATGCCCCAGTATGACAAAGCTACGCAACGTCTCATTCCCATCTCAGGGAACAGGGTTACATGCATAACTCAGACGTTCCCTTTCAAAGGAAACTCCACATTGCATTAGCTGGACGCTGCGGGAAGGAGAATACCCACTCCATCATAGTGAGGGTACAGCCTGTTCAAAAAGAACCAAGCCTGAGGGTCACTGGAAGACACTTGAGCCCGGGCCAGAATGTATATCCAGGCTGTAAAATCCAATGACTGTGTGCAACGTAGATGACCCTGCCAAAACACACACATCCTATAAGGATAGCCCTTGGACAAAGATTACGAGGAGGCAACCCACCTAGAGACTGTGTGTCTCATAAGCGATAGAAATTGCTTCCAGTATCCAGGTTGACGTGCGCTGCTTTGACACAGCATCACCTCTACTGTCGCCGCCAAAGCCGACCAGCAGCTGCTCTGAATTACACCACTGGCTGAAGCGGTGGACGTAAGTACAGAGAGCCCTTACTGAACACAGTCGGTGCAATTTATTTTGTGCCAGTATGAGGAATGGAGAAGGGCAGAAAGCCTGCAACACTACTGGCTGGGCAGCAGATGTAGGCACTTTAGGAATATAATCTGGCCTAGGATACTGGAAGGCCTTGGCTAATCCAGGGATAAAGTCAAGGCAGGAAGGGGCAAGAGAACTGTAGATCTCCTACTTGCTTGAGACATGTCAGGTCCAGCAGAAGAGCTACCTTTAGAGTCAGAAGCTTCCTAGAGGCTGGCTAAAAGGGCTCAATTGGGGCACCTCACAGACCTTCCAGGACCACAGAAAGGTCCCAAGAAGGTATGCGTGGTGTGTAGATGGGCCTCAGCTGCCTGACACCACGCATGAACCTCGAAGTTAGAGGATGTTTCCTCATAGAGGCTCCATAAATAGGGGCGTGGTTGGAAAAAGTCGCGGCCACGTAGACTCTGATGTAGAAGGAGGCAACCCTGCAGAGTCCTTGTAAGCACTCCAGGACTGTAGCTATCGCGCAGTTCACTAGGTCTAGCTGACATTCCTCACACCATGAGACAAAAAAATCGCTATTTGAGTGCATACAATTTCCTTGTGGATGGTGCTCTAGCATTCAACATAACATAACAGCTCTACTAATTTATTTTATTTACAGTGAAGATATGTGACTGTATCTCAATGCCAACACTGTGAGATGTATGCTGCGGCCTGATTGTCTGATGGCAGACATGTTTATGAAGTAACACAGTAACACTAGAAATCCACTCATAAATTATTATACCAATGCAGTACACCAAATTTCAGAAAGAAAGATTTGATTACTTTTCTCATTTTTTCAACATCCTCACTAAAAAGCTGAAAAAACATTGAACTTTACTGAGGTCAGTCCGCACCCTGCATCTGCTAAGCACACCCCTTGCTTCACAAATCCAACCTGACAATTATTTTAAATAGGATATTTTAAAAAATTGTAAATTCAGTAAAATGAACTGTTTTTGTTGCATGTAACACACACTAATTTTGAAAGTATTTCCATTTAAGTTCCATTTAAGAAAATTAATTCACATTGGTCTTAATTGTTGTTCTCTATTCTGATTGGTTACATTTACATGCAACTATCATTACAGGTGTGGTTTCTGCTTGGTTGGAACGAAAATCTGCACTCACACTGGTCCTTTCCGGATAAGACTGGACTAAGGGCTAGGGGGCATTTAATATTAGTGTTTCCAAGTTCTTAAAATGTACATGAAATAGAAAAAATTGTAGAGATTTTAGGGTTCTGTAGAGGAATCCTCCTAACCTCTGTAATGGATTGATTGCCATAAAGGGTAAGAGTGCTGATGAGGAACTCCTGCAACTTGTGCCAAATTGCTTAGACAACAACAACAACAACAAAAAAAACTAAGTTATCAAGGTTGAATTTTAAGAAGCTTTTCATGAAATTCCCACAGAATTTCTCACAGCTCTTCAATTCAGCTTATAATAGAATAACCAGCTAAATGAGTACTTTTCCTTTCAGAACATCATTTAAGGAGACAAAAAAGAGGAAAGAAGCATAATGATGTTCTGAAACTTACACACACACACACACACACACACACACACACACACACACACACACACACACGGAGAGTTAATTAAGGTAGAAGCATGGGGAGTTAGGCTGAAAGGGCGCAGGATTGGAAGAATTCATTAAAGTCAAGGAGTCCAGCCTTCATCTGTGGGTAGGGGGCATGCGAGGCAATCAATGGAAAAGATCTACTCCTAACAAAACAAGCGCCCTATACTCGCAAAATTAATACTGTAGTGACCCGTATAACACACACACACAGACACAGACACGCACACACACACACACACACACAAAGACAACAGCTAGTAGGTAAAAACTTATAATGTACTTATGACCATTATATGGAATATAAATGATGCACAGTGAAAACTGACTTGATTATTTTTGATGGAGTATTTAGATATCTATAGTTAGTTAAAATATGCACAATTACATTTCTCTTAAGACTATCCTTTGTTCATCAGTATAATGTTCAATGGTAAAATGAGCAATGGTTTCATTATCATGCCACACAGTCATATTACAATAGTAGTTTAAAGAATAAAGGAGACCATTGTTATATCTCTCCTTCATAAGAGAGGTCTGAATAATTTTGATGCCTCCTAGCAAAGAAATTCTCAGTTTAATTTTGTTACCATGGCAGCCAGGCACACTTGGCTTCAACATTTATGCTAAATAAAACATCCTTTTAAGAATAGACACAAATAGGCGGACTCATTGCAATGAGTGTGTGTGTGTGTGTGTGTGTGTGTGTGTGTGTGTGTGTGTGTGTGTGTGTGTGTGTGTGTGTGTATACCCCTGCGTGGGTGCCCTCTAGTTTGGACATGAATCGGTATGTTTTCCGCAGTGTGAATGTGTATGGCAGTGCATGTATGTGAATAACAAATGCACTGTACTGATGTATCCAATAAGCAAGTGTGTGTTATGTGTGCCTGTATGAGGATGTTTTAATGCTTAATAATATGGTTGACTATGTACCAGTACTGTATCTCTAGATGCACTTTCCTCTCACACAAAGATTAAGATTTCACACACACACGCATACACACACACACACACACACACACACACACACACACACACACACACACACACACATACACACAGAGAGAGAGTGAGAGAGAGAGAGATTCTTTGTTTCCATCTTCCCCATGAGGGGTTTGCTTTTTTTTTTTTAAAGCAGGGGGCCAGCATTTTTTTTTTTGGCCACACTGAGCATGCCTGCATGATCAATTGGGCAGTTTCATCATTTCCCCTGACACACAGCATACAATTGTAGGTGAGAGCAGGTATCTTACATATCTGTGTGTCTGTATGTGTGTCTGTGTGTAAATGTGCATGTCCAGTGTCCACGGTAGGGGGAGGGAAGGTCTGACTTGCACACAAACTTTGAAAGGGTAAGAAGTAATTTCCAGTGAAGGAGGGAGTGAAACTGAAAAAGCTCACGAATTCAAAGGCAATTTAAAAGCAGTGTGGGAGGGAGGAATAAAAAACAGAGTGAAGTGAGAGGAGGGAGGATTGAAAGTAAAAAAGAAATTGTTATTCTGTGCGCTCTCTCTCTCTCTCTCTCTCTCTCTCTCTCTCTCTCTCTCTCTCGCGCGCGCGCGCTTTCTCTCTCTCTCTGAGCTGGGTCACAGCCTCCATGGAGAGATAGGCCAGAAGGAGGAAATAAAATAATAAATCAAAACAAATCCCTGAATGCTAGGAAGGGAGGAAAGAATGGAGCAGAAGTAGAAAAAAAGAGGTGCACGTAATAGAGGGTTTAAGGAGCAAATATTTGGGATGAAGAGCCTGTGGGTGGGGGTGGGGGTGGGGGGCAGTGTTGGGGTAGGTTTGGGAAGACCAGAGCTCAAAGTAATCTGGGCAAGTTAATCCATTTTAGCAGAGCAGGCCTGTAACAGTAATGAACCAAGAGCGAGAGACTGAGAATAGAGAAAGAAAAGTGAGTGGCATGAGGACACAAATTTTAAACAGTCTGAAAGTCAGGAAAAGAGAAGCTAAATGCAACAGATAGAATAAAGAAGAAGAAAAAAGTGAGGTTGAGTTATGGGAAATGGTATGAAGGGTGGGACAGGGAAGCAAACACACAGGGCTGTGTGCTAAAAGCAGGCTGTACAGAGTGTGTGTCTATTTCCAAAACAAGTCAACAATCCAGAAAAGAGGGCCTACAGAGCTGGCAAACTCTCTTATATCCAACCATACAGATGGTCAAACACCTCCCCCCACACACAAACACACACACACACACACACACACACACACACACACACACACACATACACGATTATGTGTTACTATAGTTTTAAGGTCTTACATTGAGTCCAATTGAGTTAAAAAAAATAACCCTAACCGCAATCTCAGCCCCTCACGAGAAATATAAATGCTTTGAGGCAGTGGGTAACATCCATAAATTTCTCCTCAAGGTTCAACAAAATTCATTCATCCATCCATCTACTGCGACCTCACACATCCAGGGTCCAAGCTTCAATCCTGTGCTTGGGATACAGTATGTGCAGAGATTAGTATATTCTCCCCATGTTCATATGGGTTTCCTCTGGGTTTTCTGATTTCCTCCCACTGTCCAAAAACATGCATATAGGCAGATTCACTACACTAAATTTCCCCTAGATATAAATAAATGTGTCCATGGTGCCCTGTGATTGTGCCCTGGGATCAATTCAATTCAATTTTATTTGTATAGCGCTTTTAACAATGGACATTGTCTCAAAACAGCTTTAAACAAACATATAAACACAGGATACAGATTTTAAGTGTGTGAATTTATCACTATTGAGCAAGCTGGTGGAAAGGAAAAACTCCCTAAGATGATATGAGGAAGAAACCTTGAGAGGAACCAGACTTAGAAGGGAACCCATCCACATCTGGGTAACAACAGATAGTGTGAAAGTAAAAGAAAGTTCATTATGGTTTTAACATGAAGTCTTTTTTAAACTAGACCACTGTTCACCAAAGGAGACCTGACTGCAAAACTGTATGTGGTAATTGCAGTCCCAAGGCCATAGTAGCAACCGTAATCCCAGCAATCACAGCAAGAATGTCCATGTGGAATTGAGGTCCAAAACCATTTCATGGTACTTCAAGCGGTACCATCCTAAGCAATCTCCAGGCTGTAGCCTCCAGTTGATGAGCACTCCATCCAGAAGTAGGGCATGGATGGAGGATGGATCAGACAGGTCCAGAGAGCAGAAAGGGTCAGGATCACTGGCACCGCTATAAAATCATGTGTGGCCCAACAGAAGGAGAGATGGAGAGGGAGGTAAAGAGAAGGAGAGATTATTAGGTATGCTTACTATCCTGTGCTGGATAAGACTGTGTACTTTGCGTAAAATAAAGTCTATTCATGGTAAGCTTGGGTAAACAAATATGTTTTCAGCCTAGACTTAAACACAGAGACTGTGTCTGAGTCCCAAACACTAATTGTAAGGCTGTTCCATAAATGTGCAGCTTTGTAAGAGAAAGCTCTTCCCCCTGCTGTAGCCTTCACTATTCGAGGTACCACCAAATAGCCTGCACCTTTTGATCTAAGTAGGCATGGTGGATCATAGAAGACTAAAAGTTCACTTAGGTACTGTGGCACAAGACTGTTTAGTGCTTTTAGGTCAGTAGTAGTATTTTATAATCAATGCGAAATTTTACTGGGAGCCAATGCAGTGTGAATAAGATCGGGGTGATGTGGTCATACTTTCTGGTTCTAGTAAGGACTCCTGTAGCTGCATTCTGGACTAACTTGAGATTGTTTATGTACCTACTGGAACATCCAAACCATAAGGCATTACAATAATCTAGCCTAGAGTTGATGAATGCATTAACTAATATCATGCAGTGACATTTTATTTCTTATCTTAGCAATATTCTGAGATGAAAGAAGGCTATCCTAGTAATATTATCTACATGAGTGTCAAATGAAAGACTGGAGTCAATAATCACAGTAAGGTCTTTTACTGCTGCACATGATGAAACAGAAAGGCCATCCAGAGTTACTATGTAATCAGAAAACTTACTTCTAGCTACATGTGGTCCTGGCACAAGTACTTCTGTCTTGACAGAATTAAGTAAAAGGAAGTTAAAAAGCATCCAATGTCTAATGTTCCAATGTCTAATGTATGGGTTGAATTCTCCTGCCTTGTGCTCAGTTTTCAAGTACAATGCTTGAACAAACATTTTTTTTCAGTGTTTATGCTGGATTTTTGGTATGGATAATGCAAATACACAAAAACATAACAGGTGCAAACATACACTGATCAGCCTTAACATTAAAACCACCTGCCTAATATTGTATTGGTCCCCCTTGTGCCAAACAGCTCTGAACCTTTGAGGCAAGACCTCTGAAGGTGTGGTATCTGGCACAAAAGACATAAATAGAAGATCCTTTAATTCCTGTAAGTTGCAAGGTGGGGCCTCCATGGTTCAGACTTGTTTGTCCATCACATCTCACAGATGCTCAATTGGATTGAGATCTGAGGAATTTGAGGCTAGAGTCAACACCTTGAACTCTTTCTCATGTTCCTCAAACCATTTCTGAGCAATTTTTGCAGTGTGGTAGGACACATTATCCTGCTAAAAGAGGCCACTGACAATAGGCAATACTATTGCCATGAAGGGGTGTACTTGGTCTGAAACAATGTTTAGGTAGGTAGTGTGTGTCAAAGTAACATCCAACATGAATCCCAGGACTTAAGGTTTCCCAGCAGAACATTGCCCAGGAACATATGGGAACATTCTTCCCATAGTGCATCCTAGTGCCATCTTTTCCCCAGGTAAGCAACACACATGCACCCGACCATCCACATGATGTAAAAGAAAATGTGATTCATCAGACCAGACCACCTTCTTCCATTGCTCCATGGTCTAGTTCTGATGCTCACATGCCCATTGTAGGTTCTTTTGGCAGCAGACATGGGTCAGCATGGGCACTCTGACCAGTCTCCAGCTACGCAGCCCCATATGCCATAAGCTGTGATGGACTGTGTTCTGACACCTTTTGCATCATAACCAGCATTAACTGATTCAGCAATTTGTGCTATAGTAGCTGCTCTTTGGGATTGGTACAGACAGGCTAGCCTTCACTCCCCACACACTTCAATGAGCCTTGAGTGGCCATGACCATGTCACCAGTTCACCGGATGTCCTTCCTTGGACCACACCCCACAAGACCTACCATTTAGGAGATACTCCTAAATACTCCTTACTCTTTACACTTGCCCATTTTTCCTGCCTCCATCACATAAATTTCAAGAATTTACTGTTCACTTGCTGCCTAATATATCCCACCCGTTAACAGGTGCCAATGTAATGAGATAATCAATGTTATTCACTTCACCTGTCTGTGGTTTTAATGTTATGGCTGATCGGTGCATATACATACTATCAGTGTGTGTGTGTGTGTGTGTGTGTGTGTGTGTCCGATTCCTCTTAGAATCTACAGCATTCTGAATCATCATGTAGTGTAGCACCTATATTTCTGTATCCTTGGCAACTTCTGCACTGAACAATAGAGAACATGGAGGCCAGGGTAGAAAGACAGCATGAAGAGAGAATTAGGGAGAGAGAATGGAAAGGAAAGAGAACGGGAAAAGGGAAAATCAGCAATTTGTATGTCAACAGAGAGAAACTGTCATTAACACTGGCTTGATCTCTAAAGAGGGACACATAAAGAACAGAGGAGAAACTCATCTTTCATTTAATACACCTCTTACAGTGTTGTGAAAAAGTATTTGCCCCAATCCTGATTTCTTCTGTTTTTGTGTATGTCTTATACTAAATTGTACATTAAATCCTAAAAGATAAAACAATGGCAACCTGAGTAAACACAAAATACAGTTTTTAAATGATAATTTAAAAAAAGTTGTCCAATACCAACTGGGCCTGTGTGAAAATGTATTTGCCCCATAGTTACTAATTCCCCAAATCTATGAAACTGCCTTCATAATGCAGTTTATGCATTAGGTTCAGCTGGACTAGACACAACCAGGCCTGATTACTGCAAACCCTGTTCGATCAAATCTACACTTAAATAAATCTTTTTCATGCAGAAGAAAAAAGTTGGTTAAAAGGCCTTACTCAGTAACATACTATTCCAAAATTGAAAGAAATCCCAGAAATGATGAGGAAGAAGGTAATTGAAATACATCAGCCTAGGAAGGGTTACAAATCCATTTCAAATGCTCTGGGATGCCAAATAACCACAGTGAGAGCCATTAACTCCAAATGGAAAAACCCAGCACAGTAGTGAACATTCCCAAAAGTTAAAAATTTCAAAATTTCTCCAAGAGCACAGCAACTACTCATCTAGGAAGTCACAAAAGACCCAAGTAAAACATCAAAGGAACTACTGGCCTCTCTTGCATCAATAATGGTCAGTGTTCATGACTCCACTATCAGAAAGACACTGGGCAAAAATATTATCCCTGGAAGAGTGGCGAGGTGAAAACCACTGCTAACCTAGAAGAACATTAAGGCTCGTCTGAATTTTGCCAAAACACAACTTGCTGATCCTCAAACCTTTTGGGAGAATGTTCTGTGGACTGATGAGTCGACAGTGGACCTCTTTGGAAGACAGGGGTCCCTTTTACATCTGGCACAAACCAAACACAGAATTCCACAAAAAGAACATCAAACCTATGGTCAAACATGGTGGTTGCAGTGTGATGGTGTGGAGATGCTTTGCTGCTTCAGGGCCTGAGCAATTCGCAGTAATTGTGGGAAACATGAATTCTGCTCTCTACCAGAAAATCTTAAAGGAGAATGTCCGGTCTTCACTTCAGTCAGTAAGTTGAAACTCAAGCGCAACTGGATTATGCAGTAAGACAATGATCCAAAGCATAGGAGTAAGTCCTTGTCCTAGAAGTAAGTAAAAGACTGGTCTCCAGTTATAGGAAGCATTTGGTTATTGCAAAAGGTTATTGCTGCTAAAGGTGGCACAACCAGATTTTAAGTTTAAGGGAGCAATTAGTTTTTCCACATGGGTGACAGGTGTTAGATAGCATTTTTTCCTTCAATAAAAAAAAAACAAAAAAAAAACTGTATTGTGTGTATTGTGTGTTTACTCAGGTTCCCTTTGTTTTATGTTGTGTTCCGTTTGAAGATCTAAAACTATTTAGTATGAGATAAACACAGAAACAGAAGAAATCAAGCTAAGAAAATATTTTTCACAGCACTGTATATGGCAGTTGACTTTTGCTTAATCTCTGCAGCTTAAGATGGATGCTCATATAAATGTATGAGTTGCTCCATTTTAATTTATTTCCATTTTATTTTACATTTGTTTAACAGCCATACTCTGTTGAGTCCTTTTCCATGAATAAATGAAGGCTAGTGACAATTATTTCTGACATGTTAAGGAATTGTCACATTAATGGTGACCATACTCCCAACATCCATACACATACTCTAGATCATCAAATGGTCAAAGAAGCACCATGGCAACTAGATCTCATCAGCCTTAAAAACAGGTAAATATTTTCACAAACATAGTTGCAGCTGACCTCCCTCACAAAAACAATGAATACTGCATGTGTGCTAGCGCATGTGCAATGTGCCAAACTCCTAATATAACTTTATACAAGGTTAATATGACTGACACTAACTGATCTAGAAATAGAATATAAGGAGTTTTTTTCTCCTTTTTTGGGTTGGGGGAGAGCAATAGCGTATGCAAGCGAGAGACAAAAAGAGAGAAAGGCAGCTCAGAGAAGAGGCTACCCAGAGAAAATTACATGCATATGAACAAATCTGCAAAACCTTGGCAAATAATTGAATCCATCCATCCATCCATCCACCCATCCCCTGCTTTCAAGGCATTGTTGCAACTTCTAATTCCCCACCTCAAACCAGTAAAATCCACAGAAAACACCCCAACAACTTGAAATTTAAACTTGTCAACTTAGGGTAGTCTTCTCAATTACCAGTCCTTCACTGTTTACAGAGTGACATCAAATCAATATGGCTGTGCACTGTCTAAAGTACTCATTCTTTACTTTTAAATTAGTTTATAGCAGTATTGGCTTTAGATCAGTTAACATACAGACACAAAACTTGGTTAAATCTTTAACACTGACC